>NC_142667.1:6182184-6489544 GCF_026168435.1 Sesamum indicum | reverse complement strand
TTAATCCCAACTTCATTAAGAAATATAACATATTATATGATTCTCATACTCTTATAATAGTATAGACAAATGTGTATATATAATATATAAATAATAGGATAAAAATATTTAAATTTAGATTAAACATAAGATCCAGAGTTGTACTTAGATGTGTTTGGCACTATGTGAAAACTTGCTTTTTTTTTTTTTTTTTTTTTTGAGACTAGTGGAGCATCATGATCCTGAGTTTAATTATTTTAAATTAATAAAAAATAAAAAAATACAAATAATATATAACAAAAATATATCAAGTGTCCACGACATGAAAAATTTCTTCTATTTTTTATTTAAAAATGCCTTAGTCGTGGACAATATCCATGACTCAAAATTATTTTAATTTCTTTTTCTTTTGTCTCTCATCAAGGCTGTCAAGGTTGTTAGCCGTGACAGCCTTGATGTTTTTTTAAGTAATATATGTTGTTGTTGTTGTTATTATTATTATTATTATTAATATTATATATTTTCATTATTTAAGTATAAATTTCAATATTTTTCTAATTATAATTAATGTTAAAAACTTATTAATTAAAAAAATTATAATTAATTATTATAAATATTACAATAAATACGAATATTATTTATGATTTCAATATAAATAGCGGTAATAAATTATAATAACTTGTTTTGTGTACAAAATAGTAAATAAATTCAACAAATATATCAAAATAACAATGATAATTAAATTACAATAACTTGTATAAAATGAGATAAATACCTACATATTTGGTGGGATTCGAACCCATAATTTTACATTTGTACTTTAAAATATAAACCCCCACAGACATATTTACGTTTATATATATATATATTTAAATATTTATACTATATAAGAAGTGAGATCAAAAAATGAGTCAAAAGCAAGAATACCAACAATGCCGAAATCCTTTAAATACGTCAATGTGGGATTGCAATTATGATAGTAATAATAATATATAATATTCAAATTTATAATTAAATAATTATTAATATATAATTTACATTGATAATTGAATAAGTACAATATATAATAATAATAATAATAATAATAATAATAATATGTATAATATTGATAAAACATATATATCTCACCCTTGATGAGCTCGGACATTTTTAAAAACTTTTTTTTCCTTGAAGTTGTGAACAATGTTCACGACTTAATATGTTTTTGTTATATATATTATTTAATTATATTTTAATTTTTTAATAATACTAAATAATTAAACCCATGATCCCATGGATGCTTTTCAGTTTGCCCCTATGTGAGGAGTAGAATCTCATAAGGTTTACTAAAATTAAAAGCATACGAATGGGAATTTTATAATAAAATTAAGAATCTTTCGATGGTAATTTCTTAATGTCTGTGAGCTACGTAAATTTGTTTCTTTTACATACGTTCTGCAATTAATATTTAGTTTAGAAAATTTATGGTATAAGTACTAAGTTTAGGGTTACTTTTTTTTTGGCCAAAAGCTACGGGGTAGGATAAGGGGATTTTTTCGGGGTCCCCTCTCATCTCAATATATAAGCATAAGTTGAAGAAGCACAACACATTTTGTAAACAAGAAAATTGGGACTTAGTACTCCCTTTACAAAATATCAAATCCAAAGCAAAGCTAATAAAAAAAAATTTATAAATCAGTGTGAATCCAAACAAGCCTTGATAGAATCTGCATCATCATGGAGTCCAAAATAGTCCTAAAGAAAGACCAACTCCATACACTCCAAATTCTTGGCGGAAAGCTTGTAAACCTAGGAAAAGTAGCTTGAATTATGCAAGACTTACCCAAAATTGTTGCTGCAAGGTCAGAAGGGACTTTTGATCCAACAAAGTGCTACTCATCACTATCATCATCTTTAGGGCTACTTTCAGGTTAAGTTTTCTGAAATTTTGAAATAGTCCAAATTTTAGTTGTTTCAGGCCTTTTTTTCAATAAAGTTAATTTCTTTTTCATATGTTCTATAGTTATTATTTAACTTAGAAATTTTTTCGTACAAATGCAAGGGTCTTGGGTTATTTTTGTATCAAGTTTTATGGAATTTTGCGACAATCCAAATTTTAGCAGTTTCAAGCCTATTTTTCAAGCAATAAACTCTTCTTTTTCACACGCTTTATAGTTATTAGTTTAGAAAAGTCACCATACAAATTCAATGAATTGGGCTATTATAGGGTCAAGTTTCGTAAAATTCTAAGACAATCCAAATTTTAGCAGTTTCAAGTCTTTTATTTTTCGTACATTCTGTAGTTATTATTTAGTCTAGAAAACTTACTATATATATGATAAGATTTAGGGCTATTTATGGGTCAAGTTTTATGGAATTCTAATACAGTCAAAATTTTGGCAGTTTCAGGGCTTTGTTTTCAGGCAAGTTTATTTCTCTTTCATACGTTCTGTAGCTATCATTTAGCTTAGAACAATTACCATACAAATGCTAGGGTTTAGGGCTACTTTTGGATAAACTTTTTTTGAATTATGAAATAGTCCAAATTTTAGCAATTTTATGCTTGAGTTTATTTCTTTCCATATGTTATGTAGTTATTATTTAGCTTTAAAAATTCAACTTTCAAATGTTATGGTTTAGGGCTACTTTTGGATCAAGTTATGTGGAATTATGAGATAGTCCAAATTTTAGCAGTTTCAAGCTTTTTTTCAAGCAAGTTTATTTCTTTTTTATACGTTTTGTCGTTATTATTTGCTTTAGAAAATTTACCGTATAAATGCTAGTGTGGGGAAACTTTTGGTTCAAGTTCGTGGAAGTATGAGATAATCCAAATTTTAGTAGTTTCAGGCTTATTTTTTCTAGCAAGTTTATTTCTTTTTGTATATTGTGTAGTTATTATTTAGTTTAAAAAATTTATGTTACAAAAGTTAGGGTTTATGGCTACTTTTGAGTTAATTTTTGTAGAATTTTGATATAGTCTAAATTTTAGTAGTTTCAGGCCAATTTTTTTAAGCAAGTTTATTTCTTTTTCATACATTCGGCACTTCTGATATAGCTTAGAAAAGTTACCAACTTTTTTTAATGTGGTTATTGAGGACCGACAGTGGTATTGGTCGTATATTACGGATACTGACTACTTAGAAATCTTTCATGTATTACCCGCTATCTATAGTTGAGTGGACTGTAGGACTTGGAGATCACTCGATACTCCTACGACTGCTTACATTCTTAGTATCCTGAGACCTCACGGGTCGAAAGTAGGCTGGTCTTCACTACTCTTAGGTCCCTTTCAAATTCCCAGGCATGCGTTGGTCCTTTTGGTAGGCTATTCTGGAGGAACTCTCTACCTTGGACAAACCTTGGCTCTCTCAGCTGGGTAGTTCATATATCTTATGCGATGATGACATAATAAAAACACATACACATTTATTTTTCCATTGTAGCTATTTTTGAAAGTGCTTAAGGGTGATTCGGCAGACCCTTAGATTTGACTGGCCTAACTCTGATTGGCCAACGGATATTCTGTGGGCAACAACGAAATGGAAGGTCGAGGATTCCATCTCTGCTTCCTACTGTGCCTTTGTGGCTTCGGCTGTCTACCACATTTGGCGCAAACGCAACCTTCGTCGGTTTGACAGAGGAATGTGATGCATCAAGACTTGCTGCTATCATTATAGAAGACGTGCGACAGAGGATCCTTAGCGCTGACTTACCCTATTCTATTAGCTCATGTGGACTTTATAATTTATAGTGGATCCTTTGGCCTGTCGAGGGGTATGTCTAGCCTTGAAATGTGTTGAATTGTACGTCTGTACTCCTTTTACTTAATGAAATTTACATTTACTGGAAAGTTACCAAACAAATGCTAGGGTTTAGAACTACTTTTAGATCAAGTTTCATGAAATTTTGAGATAGTGTAAGTTTTAGCAGCTTCAGGTCTTTTTTTCAAGCAAGTTTATTTTTTTCCATTTGTTCTGTAGTTATTATTTAAATTAAAAAAATTAGCTTACAAAGGTTAGGGTTTAGAGCTATTTTTGGGTTATGTTATATATAAATTTTGAAATAGTTCAAATTTTTGCAGTTTCAAACTATTTTTTCTAGCAAGTTTTTCAATTAAACAACCCGGAGGTGGGGAGGGGGGCTTTTTCGGGGGACCCCATCCCTTTTTTATTAAATCATGAAAAATAAAAAAGTATAATCGGGAATACTAACTGCCTATGATTCTTAGGAAAGTAATAAGTAAGGAGGACTACTCCTTTACAATTAAAAATTACGATGAAAGCATAAACCATGAGTACTAATCCCTTACACCCTATAAAGAAAGCATAAAATGAGGAGTACTACTCCCTTTCGGTGAATGAAATTCCTAAATACCAGATAAAATGAGGTTGTTGGGCTAAAGGATTTTGCAAGTAAAAAATTTTCTACCACTTCACCAATATCATACAGAAAATCTCCAGCACCGGTCCTGTCAACATATATTCACAAAAAAGGCAGAACAAAAAGTAGGCCAGGACCTTGCATGCCTTGGACAAAAAACTTGAAGAAATCAAAAGTAATGTTACCAAGATAACACAATACAATATCAATGCAGACAAGTTTCATCAACATGTTACCATAGTAACAAAACAGGCAACATAGTGAATCAACACAACAAGAGATCTGCAGCAATAAAAGCATCTCGGACATAATGGAGCAGAACCAAAGGCAAATGCAGAGCAACTGCACAACATAACATGCATAAAAGAGCAGATGGTGATCCACAGGACTTTCTCCTCTCCCAAGAAGTAACTAGAAGTGATAGAACAAGAAACTTAGGAGGGACGTAATGGGTATTTTAAGAAAAGTCTAATTAAATAAATAATAATAATATTATTATTTATATATATGTATTAGTAATATATATATATATTAGTATACATATATATTAATGAATAATATATATATATACATATAAAAAGAGAGAGAAGATTGAGAGTGGGAGGTGGGCCATCCCCCCCCACCGCCTCACTCTCCTCTCTTTACTCACACACACATACATAATACACACACATGCACGGCGCACACACACATGAAATTGAGGGTTTCTCTCGCGGAAGAAAAACTAGAGGTACGAGAATTGCAATTTCAATTTTTATTAATTTATATAATTATATTATTTAATTAGTTCATTTATTAAATGTTGTTTATACTAAGCGATGTATTATTTAATCGGAATATTTTACGAGTTTGGCTATTTAAAATAGTGTCAAATTAAATATCAAATCGGATATAAAAATGATATCGTTGGTTAATTAGATTATTAAATTTATTAGATTTGAATATTGCTATAGCTAATTGATACAATTCCATCGGAATTATTTACCAAATACGCAATTATATGTATTATTGTTTAATTAAATTATATAATAGCGAGAAATTGATAGAGAATTCATAGAAATATTTCGAAAATTATATTTAATAAATGGTATGTTAATAAAGAGGAAAAATGAACATTTGTATTTTGATAGAAATGGAATATTAAAGAATTACTAGAAATTGTACAAATGATAGTCAATATTATATTTAAAAGAAATTACGATATTCTCGATATATTAATTGTGTGTGGTATAACTCATTATACGATACAGGGGTAAAGTGAAAAGACCGAACCACTACCTATTGGATAGATAAAAGCGTTGTAAGGTCGAGGTATGTAAATAATTAGTATTATCTATATATGTTCTCTTTATTTGTGGTATTACTATTATATGACTTTGCGGTTCATGCTGATATTGATTTATCTGAAAATATAGGTGTGGTGAACGATTTGATTTGATTGACGATATTGTGTACGTGGAATTAGAGAATACGTTGAAATACTATGTTTGTTGTTTGATGTGTTGTGGATGTTTGAAAATGAGAATATGTTGATATATTGTTTTACGTTACTCGTTGCTTACAAGAATGGTGATATGTGGAAATGAGGGAATGGTGAAAATTGAATATAATTGTGGCGTGAATACCACTTGATGTGTTGAAAAGCCTATAAGGAGAAATGAAATAAAAAGAGCTTTGATGCGATATGAGAAAGAAATAAAATGAAAAGAGCTTTGAAGCGATATGAAAAAGATGTGATGTGAAAAGAGCGATGTTGCGATATAAAAGAGCTATGATGCGAAATAAAAGTGCTATGATGCGAATTGAAAGAGCTATGATGCGAAATGAGATCAATGAGCCATGAGATTGATAAGCCGGCTGTCAAGGGGACTCACTTGAATTTATAAACGGTGAGAATGAGTTGATGAGAAAAACACAATATCACCTTCTAGTAAGCAAACTAGGAAAAATGGAGTTTGGTTGGTTGTCTTATTATGAGATAGTCATGTGGTGTAATAAAGCTGATTATGTTGGAATTAAATTGATTGTATCCCATGCGTGTTGCCTATTTATCTTGTTGGGGCTGCATATATAGATAGAGCTGGTTATTTACTTACTGAGTGGTAGGCTCATCCCTCTGCTGACATTTTATTTCAAGAGTAGACTTTGAGGTGTCTGCCTGTTGAAGGCGAAGTCTACACGCTATACTCAGGCAGGTCGGGCCAGTATGCAGTTTTTTCCTCTTAGTCAGTTAGAGTACAACTCACATTTTGTTTGTACAGAGAGAATATAAGCGTACGGATTACTTGTGATGAATCACCTTGTGGTGTTTAATATGTATATATAATGTTGTAGGTTGATAATACCTGCTATGATATGTTGGAATTACGTATGCAAATTGATTAGATGATTATGTGCATTTATATATATAAACACAGGGATTACTATAAGTATGACGTTTAGAGTAGATATAACCCTTGTAGTGAAGGGGGTGCTACATTGAGAGTGATCAGGTTGGCTTCTGAGGGAGTCTGTTAAACTGTTTTTCAACTTCAAATAGGAAGGCATTAAGTTTGTTTGACTATATCAATGAAAGTATGGTGCTTTATCCGCAAATTCTGGAATCTAAATGAAGAGGGATGACTGTCATCTGCTTTGGAGGAGGGGATGATGATACGATAATCTTCTAGCAAGGTGTCTAACTCTGGTGGAGGTAAAGAACTCAGACCATTCTTGGGAGTACAAGACTCTATTAAGCTCTCCTCCAAACTCTTTTTGTTAGTCTAGGTACAGTGCTCATCCTTTAAACTCAGGATCAATCAAACCACTATGAAATATCATATCATTGAAGTCTTTTATGGGGCCTGGGCTGTTGATAATACCTCCTTGATTCTCATTAGTGTGCAATATGGTGTTGAAGTCCCCCCAACTATCCAAGTAGTGAGAAACTTTTGAGGTCTTCCCATATAATTCTTGTGGGAGTTCTATAACGTTTAGCATATATGAAGGTGCAGTATATATCTTCAGGTAAAATAGAAGAGTTGATTTTAACAGTATAACCTGGACATTAAAACAAAATTGAGCAAAACACCAGCCCTATGTTTGGTTTTGTGTTTTGGCCCATCTTAGAAATGGGCCAAAACACTACACCTTGTTTGCTTTTGTAATTTTAATTTTAAATATTTTTTTTATTCTTTTCTCTCTCTTCTTACATCTTGTCCCTTGTTCTCTCTCCTTCTTCTCTTTCTTTCTTTTCTTCTTTCTTATTATATGTATTATATGTATTATATATTATTTAATATATAATATTTGTAAAATGTAATTAATAATTACTACTAAAAAATAATTATTAACTTATGAAATTATTGATATTAAAGATACTTAATATCAATGCTACATAGTTAAAATATGTAAAACTTTTCTCTACCTAACGGAAATATTATAGCAGTTGCGTACACTACTGATAATATATCAGTACTATATACCTAATTCGTATTTTTATTACTTCAATTATCTATTAAAATTTATCAGTTCACATATAAAATTCTAATTAGTGTATTTTCAACATGTTATATAGTGCATTTAACTCTTGATTACAATTTTTTTCAACTTAGACCAATTAAATCTTTTGTACTTATAATTTTCCTTATTTCACTGAAATATTTGAGAAATTTGAAATTTGAGGATAATATACCAATAGTACATACTTAATTCTAAATTTTTTACTAAAATTTTATATATTATATTTTTTCATTCCAAAGATAAAGCCTAACAAAATCATTTTGGAGACAAACTACAATGTATTTAATTAAGCATTAAAATTATAATTATTATTTACAATATAGAAAGAAATTCCTCAATAAAAAAAGTTACTTAACATAAATATATATATTATATTTCACTAACAAACAAAATACTATATACATACACATATATATTACTAAATATATATATTCAAAGACATGATTCGACAATGACTCAAAAATCTAAACATATCATCTATCTCCAAACACTAAAACAAAAACATCCAAAATATTAATCCAAACTTATCATCTATCTCCAAAATACTAAAACAGAAACATCTAAAATATTAATCCAAACATAATACAGATTCTGCTAGTAGTGTTAGAGAACATGAAGTGAAAGCCAAACCTACGAATAAAAAAGCTGCTTTATTTGTACAAAAGGCTTTAACAAGACTAAAATATGAGGTCTATGGTCTGTAAGCATTTCAAAATGACTTTTTTGCTTTTCAGTTTTACCAATACCCCTGACATTCCATATCATAATTTTGATCATTAAGATTGTAAAGATGAGGAGGAAACAGACTCTATGTGCCTTTTATATATGTCGGAAGCTATTATTGCTATAGCCTTCCATAATCAACTCTTCATTAACGTGCATCAAGAACTCTTCTTTAATCCTTATTCAGCTATTAAAGATAGTTCTTTAACAATTGTCTACTGCCTCATTGGTGCATACCTGATATAGTTATTATGCTTAAAGCAGATACAACATCAGGCTTAGTGCACCGAACAACATTCCCATGTTGTTTACAATAGAGACGTAGGGGATGAAAAACATCTAAGCTCCTCATCAGTATACTATGACTAAGTCTTGGATAACTTATCTCTAAACAAGAATCCAACTCCTTTATGCAGAGTTTTTCATGAATAATATTTGTGTTTTAGTGTTCCATAATATGCTTCTAGCATTCCAAAGGATAAATATGTTTTAACACCTAAAACACTAGGAACACAATTATCTAGATCGATGTTCTACATCTTTTCTCCTTATCCGGTCAGACTCAAAAACTCGTACCTTTTAGGAAATTTAATTTTTCTGATCTTCTTTTTCGGAGAATTGGAATATAGTCTGTGAAAATATTGATTGCAAATGATGTTTGCATTATTCTTTAATAGACCTGCACAAACCAGACTCCAAGTCTAGTTTGCCTCCCACTAGTCCCTTGACGTATGCAGGACCGTCCCTCATACTCAAGAACTTTTGTGGAATACAAGTTTGTCATTCCATATCAAATATGATATCTGGATCACCACTTTAAGATGCCATTTTTTTGCAACTCGATAATTTTCAAAAGTCTATATATCCATATGGGCTAAGTAATTCAATGGAACACCGACCAAACCATGTCCAATCAAGGTTCAGTTTCTTTCTAACCAGCGACAGTTCAACATCGTCTCTTCCAGGAAGAATTTCACTGAGTGAGAATTTCATTCTTATTAAGAAACTTCAAAAAATCCCTATAAATACACACCACTTTGGTCCAATCGAAGGGTTGGTTCTCCACTTTAAGTGTAATTCCCCGAACCTTCCAAAGATCCTTACACCTGTGAACACTACACCGGTCTTGTCTACTTGTTACCTACAAATGTCCGTTTGGATCTAATGCAACAGATCGATTGGCGAGCATACTTTGTCCTACAAAGTATTCCACAACTTTCTTCCTTCTCATAAAAGATTTATAAGCTAGTAAACTCAATTCGTCTACTGCTAGACTCTTTGAATCTTCCAACCTACTTATCCTAACTAAAGAAATATTACCTAGTATATGCATGTCATTTTCTGTAAGTTTTGTTCTTGATTATCCGTGAAGATATTTATTTTAAGCGTACGTAATCCGATTATGACATGGAGTATAACAATTTATAACTCAAAAAACTCATCATCAAATAAAAAAACCTTTTATTGATCAAATCTATAGTCTAACTTGTCCAAAAATAGACTAATGAAAACTTGATCATCCTGGGTTACACAATTATATTATACCCTAACACGATCACTAATAGCTAAGTCCATTTAACCCTATAGATTTTGCAAGAATGGCCATGTCATTGTCTAGCTTTGCAACTATCTGTCTTAGCCTTCTACTCTTTTGCATTTCTGCAAACTATTTGTAGAAATGAGCTTATGAAGCAGGTATCCATACTAACGGAGTAGAACTAGTAATCATGTTGTTCAGCAATAAATGCAACAGCTTGGGTGGTGAAGAGTTTATGACACTCCCTCTTCCAATGTCCCTTTCTTTTGACAATTTATGCAAACATCATTAGCAATTCTTGACTGTCGAACTAACTTTTTTATTTCCTGACGTTGTCTAGTGGGGTAACAGGAGCGCTCGAAGCGCTTGCAGCGGGACTCTGTCTCATCTTTCTTCCTCTTCTAGCGTCCACCACCCTTGTCTTTCGCTCGTAAAGTCGAAGTCTCCTAATCCAATACTGACAACGTAGATTTTTCAATCTTTACCTCGTATTGGTCCAACATGTTTATCAACTCATGACTAGTCTTCTCAAGCCCATTTAGAATTCATGATAAACAGGTCGAAGGAGGGATGAAGGGGCTGAAGGATCACGTCAATATACATCTCCTTTTCAAGATTAACATTGAGGTCCTTGAGCTTCTCCATAACGAATAGCATCTTAACCCCACGTTTATGTACAAATGACCCTCAGTCATCTTGCCTCTAAAAAATGCTTTCGTTGCAACATATTCAATATGCTGGTTTAGTGCCACATAAGCTCATTTTATGTGGAGCATTATCGAGCCAACAACGTCCAGCCTGTCATACAGCTTTTGTATCTCATTGATCCTGGAAGCAAATATGATGTTGTGGACCTTGCGGTTCTCCTTATTCCTGTTTTTCGAGTTTCAAACGTTCTTTAGACGCTTTCCCAAATCTATAGAAGTGGCTTATCCATGGCACAAGCCAGGTTCCGAAAATCAAGGACAATCATCAAATTTTGCAGCCAATCATTTATAATTTATTACATTGGATTCAATTAATCTGAAACATGATGGTAAGTGGATCTTAGACATACATTCAAAATGTAAAGCAGAAAGAACTAAGTAGATTATCGTAATATTTTGTTCAAGTTACGACTTAGTCTTTTAGTCATCTACCCTTCCCACTATGTTTACAAAAGCTCACCACTCTCAAGTAGGGTTTCGGAAAAATATTTCTTAGTGGGCTTCAGATCCACAAGCACAATTTATCATACCCTGCTTTGACGATTTACATGGAAAATGGCTCATGGGAGGTATCCAATACAATTCTCATCCTATGAGATTCCCAAGATGTTTTGCCTCATCTCTTCATATAATCCCGGGACTCCAAGCGAATCATGCTACTCAGTATTTTGCCCAACCCATCAACCAAATGACACCTCAACTGTTGCCCCTCACGACTCATGAGATACAAAAATAATGAGTGTCTTCCTTAGTTCACAATAATTGTTTAGCTTTCCTCTATTCCAAATATGCCAGGACTCATGAGATCACACTTGGGTGACGGTAGCTTCCTCATCACATGTTATGGTTGAAAGCTTTAGAGAGATCAAAACCATTTTGAACCAAATCTATTATGGGCCTAATATTTACTCACTGTTGCACTTAACCCATCAACCCAAAACCCCGATCAAGAATTAGGGGGAGTACATAGATAGGGAGGAAGGGCTAGCCTTAGTATTTCAAGGCATAGAAAAGAGAGATGAGAAGATAAACATCAAGAGACTCGCAAGCCCCACCCACCAGAAAATAAAATCCATACATGCGGTCATGGGCTTGGTGATCATCCATGGTTAATCCAATAAATATTCAAGCAAAACTATAATACAAACTATGCATTATATCATCTATGATATCCAATATCATAAAATACAATTATATGTAGAAAAATACAAGTTTAATAAATTACAATTAAATGGATAATAAAATATGTGCATCCAATGCACAAAATACACCAATTAATTAAGTAATTTAATTTCAAAAAAAGTCCAATTAAATTAAAAGAATTCATTATTTCAGAAAATATGTAGAAATCCAGAAAATCTAATTTCTCTAAAAACGATGAGAAAACTGTCCAACCGTTTGGCCGTCAGTGCATAGTCTGCACAAACGGCCCCACACACTCACAGGCTGCACTGCGCGTGCTGCGCTTGCTTGGGCCCACTGGTCTGTGCGGGCCAACAATGCGCTTTACCGTACGTTTTTTAATTTTTTTGGCTCTGCATCTGAAACAAAATAAAGCATTTACAGAAAGTTCAATTTTGTTAAATACACCAAATATCCAAAACAGTTGCAAAATTAAACAAGTTAATCCTAACATATAGTCACCAAAATTAAAGCATTAAATCATGCTTTAAAAGTCAGTAAACATGTTCTTCATGCTCACCAAATAAAATAGCACAGAAAATCTATGGCCATATATTGAAATGGGCTCTGATATCATTTGAGGGGAATTGAATTGGCCTCGGAACGTGCAAGTAGAAGCACGAAAAAAAATGAAGTGGTAAAAAATACGCAGAACTAAAAAGTATTTTTATGACCAACCAAGGGGTGTACCTTTGATGTTCCTTGGCGGTCGATGTAGTATGTGGATTAAAAATAAATAAAATAACCAATCCTAACATACAAGTCTATAGATTAAAGAAACAAACGAGATGCATTATTTAAATGAAATTACCTCTTTCGTTTATCGTTTCAACTGGTGATGCATGTTTAACCCCTTGTTCACCCTAGGCTCCAACGTAGGAGCCCTCTAGAGATGATCCACACTACACCATGGCAAGAATTCTTTGATCTCTTTGTTACAAGAAATCAAAACCGGTTGGAAGAAACGATCGAAGAGAACTACATGTAATTAGTATATTCTCTTCATCAAGATTCTCACAACTCTTCATTTGATCCTAAATCGTAGAGAGTTAGAGAAACAAGAGGGTTGATATGTTAGAGGGAGAGAGAGGTCGAATTCCATGGAAAGGAGAGGAGTGTGTTCTCTACACTACTCACTATGTTATCATCTTATGAATAATGATGATGACCCACACATATATATGCTTTATATAGGAAGGTGGAAATGTGTCTAGATACATTTTACCTACCTACAAGACAACTCCCTTCCTATATGGTATGATCTAATCATGCCATATAAGAACGACTCCAAATATGATCAAATTTGCATTTTCCAAAAGTGCAACTTCACCAACCCTCCTTCCAACAACAGAAGTCAACCCTTTGGCTAATGGGCCATAATTTAGTAGATCGGGTTTTATTTTAATTAGATTAACATAAATCCAAGGCCCAATGAATATAACTACATCCAATTTAAAAAATCCAAACTAAATTAAGCCCAATGTCATTTAATCCCATTAAACACGTAGGCTCAATTATCTCTACTTAATATATTTAATTTATTAATTGAAGCAAACACAATTAAATTAGTCCAATTAATTTAATTTATTGTTATCCATCCAATGGATCATCCCATGTGTAAATAATTCAATTATTTACATCTTTCATAATTAACTTTAAATTAATTCCTTATCCTTCCACAATAATTTGAATGTAACTCTTTAGGTTCACCTTTCAACTAGACTTGGACTAGTGTCCAACACTGCTGGTTAATTAAATCCAATTGAGTTAATCGTTTTCGGTCAACCATTGATCAAGAGATCCCGTTACCATAGGTGGTCGTCTAGCAACGGTCCATGGCACTAGAGACAAGATGAATGTAAGTTTGAACATTTAGGCTCTCGATTCCATATGAGTAGGGTCCTTCCATCTATCGTTTACAGCCTTAGTTTAGGGCTTGGAATCTATGTATCAGTTTCCATCCTATACTAGGCAATTATATTTTAATACTTGATAATGTGTTTCGCTAAATTGTTCAACATAGGAAACTATTTTCTATCAACCAACTACTGTAGCTATAGATTTATAATGGGTCAATGCGTCTCCAAGTGCATAGGAGATACCACTATCACATACTGATTGGGGACGGTTCCTCTTCTTGAAACCCACTATCCTCACTACACATTCTGACTGCACTGGAAAAATCTTATAATGATCATATTTTTTACATAATCATCTCTCGCCATTGATCCAAGATACAGTCATCGTGTGCACGTGACTGCTATGGTTCCTCATGTCTAAGGACTACTCCCGTACTATTGGAGGCAGGGATTCAAGCCTTACCGACTAAGCCTCCAAACTTCTATATGATGAGTCCTGTGAGTTAGTTCAGTCAGTTGACCACCTTGTCAACTAACCCACTGAAACTGAATAGACGTCCAATGTTTGTCGCCATGAAACACGTCACTCATCCAATGAACGCAATACTCAATGCAAGTCTCAATAGCATTCTCGATGCTCAGTCTCGAAGTCCTCAGCTTGAAGCGTTACAGACCAACCCTCAGAAGTTGGTACCATAGGCCCCATCCAATGTGCAACCCAACTATATGACTTATCTAAATGGTCTGCAGGCATCTGTAGTCACGTTAAAGCGATGCTTAACATAATTGGTAAACACAATAGACACATATATTAAAGATGAATACTTATTATATTCATTGGGGAATATCACTTGATTAAAGACCACTTGAATGGTTCTCAAGACCGATAATCAAATTGGATTTCTGATCAACTATTCCAACACATCAAGTCAATTTCAACACAAACTCTAGTAAGACTAGGTCTTGATAAATCTGTTGTAGCCTCATCCATGCGTAGGGGCTTACCAATTAAACTAGCCAAACCAAACAAAGTTTGTTTCTCAAGAAAATGACATGGTAATTTTGGTAACATGATCCATACAGGGGCAATGGGGGATTGAGCTTGGGGGTTAAATTAGGAGTCCACTTAAAAACTCTCATGTGGAAGCTATCAAATTGCCATTCACTTTGAAGCCATAGTCTAGAGAAGTCTTCTTTATTAGATAATTGGATAAAAGCATGCTTTAAATTAATCACACGCCAGTTTAACAAGCCTATTTTTAAGGAAGTTAACACTAGGAAGGTCATTGGAGAACTTAGCAACAAGTGCAGAACCTGAGATGAGCTGCAAGCTATTCCTACCCGACCAACCCCCTTACCCCCCCCACTACCCCCCCATCACCACCCGCACCCATACCCCCTATACCCCCGGGCTCCTCCCCCCGCCCCCCCCAATTTCGTCGTCGACGACGAAGATTTATTAAAATTATCATATCTCCATAAATTCTTTACCAAATTGAGTGAGGCCGGTTTCGTTAGAATTGTCTTGAAGAGACGAGTCTGATGGTGGTAATCTGAGATCGAGATTTGATCGGATGGAGATGAATTAACGACAAACATGTTCGACAATTGTTGCTTGAGCCCACTCTCTATGATCGACGAAAACTCAAATTGAAGGTATGGAAATGTTCGTCTTGAAGAGAGGATTCTAACGGCACCATTGGCCGTGGGAAATTTGTCTATTGCTAACAATATTCATACCAAGAATTGTTTGGCATTGCCAAGATCATTCATTTCAAAAGCTTTACATAAATCCTTTTGTAAAACATTTATAAGTTGTAAACTAGGACTAGCAATCAACATATCATTAACATATAAAACGAGAAAAATAGGAGAGTTATCCACATACTTGTAATAAAGACAGTGATCATAACGACTTCTTTTAAAATTCAAAGACTCCATGAATAAGTCGAATTTTTTGTTCCATTGTCTAGGGGATTGCTTCACTCCATACAAGGATTTTTTCAATAAACACACATATTCGGGTTTAGACACATCAGTGAGACCAATGGGTTGACTCATATAAATATCCTCATCCAAATCACCATGTAGAAATGCAGTTTTAACCTCCATTTGTTTCAATTCCCAATTGTAGTGTGCAGTGAGAGCAAGTATGATAGAAACAGTAGTATATTTGACAACTGAGGAGAAAAATTTCATTGTAGTCTATTCCTTCTTTCTGTGTGAATCCCTTAGCCACTAGTCTTGCCTTATACTTTATTAGGTTTTCTTGTTTTATCTTGAAAATCCATTTACAATCAACAATTGAGGCATTTTAGGCTTAAGAACTAGAACCCAAGTTTTGTTATCTTTTAGGGATTTCATCTCTTCTTTCATAGCATTTAGCCATTTTTCTGATTGCATTGCTTCATCAACACTAGAAGGTTCAGATAATTCGGTATTTAGACTTGTGTCAAAATCTCTAAGTTTAGAAGGAATCCTACTTTGTCTTCTATTCCTATCTCTGGCAAGTTGGTAATTTTCTAAAGGATTTGTTTCTACCATTTCAGTATTTTTTGCGTTTTGTTCCTCTAGGTTATTCTCCTATAGGTCTACTTTGTTAAAAGTGGATTTTTTTTCTTTGGGCCGAGTCTTTTCTAAACATGGCATTTCGTTTTCGTTAAAGGTAACGTCTTTGCTAATTAAGACTTTGAAACCCGGTTGACTTCTAACCCACAACCTATAAGCTTTTACCCCTTCAGGATAACCAATAAAAATATATTTTAGGGATCTCGGTTCTAATTTATCAGAGTTTTGGTGAACAAAAGCAGAACATTCAAATACACGTAAGGAAGATAATCAGGTAATTTTCCATTCCACATAGATTCATGGGTTTTATCATATAAAGGCACAGAAAGGGACATGTTATCAAGTGTGCAGCAGTTAAAACAACTTCTCCCCAGAATGATTTAGGCAATCCAGAACTAATCAATAAACATCTCACTTTTTTAAGTGAAGTACGATTCATACGTTCAGCAACACCATTTTGTTGGTGAGTGTAAGGATTTTTTTTATGTCTTCTCATCCCAAATTTATCACACATATCAGAAAATTTTGATTGCAAAACTCAAGACCATTATCGGTTCTAAGAGATTTCAATTTCTTTCAAGTTTGGTTTTCAACAAGAATTTTTCATTTTTCAAATTTTTCAAAAACTTCCGATTTATGCTTCATCAAGAAACCAAATACTTTACGAGAAAAGTTATCAATAATGGACATAAAATAACGATTTTCACCATGAGTAGGCACATTTGATGGACCCCAAATATCAGCATCTACATAGTCTAAAATGCATGTAGACATAGAGGGATTAGGGGATGGGGAAACAGGAAAATATACTTTGTGATGCTTGCCCATAATACATTCATCACAAAATCCAATTTATGAATTTTGTCATTCAAAATCCCTTCTTTCTTTAAAAGTTCAAGTCCTTTTAGACTAATATGTCCAAGCCATTTATGCCACAAAGTAGTTCTATCACATTCAGAGAAGGAAGCAGCAATATTGTCATATATAATAGTGCACATATAAAGGTTTTTTTTTATTTCAGCTTTAAAGACAATCAAAGAACATTTCATGATCTTCATAATACCCTTACCCCACTTTTCTTCTATCCCTTCTTCTTCTGATGCACTATCCCTACCATATTCAATAGCAGCTTTACATGAGAATATGTTTCAGGTATAGCATTAAGCAAGACAATGGGAGAATATTCATCAATGTTTTTATCACCTGTGAGTTTAATGTCATGGATTAATTTAGTAAAATCATCAAGGTTTTCATCAATGTTTTTAGACAAATCGAGTTTATATCTAAAAATATTTTCTAACAAAAGTAGTTTACTAGGCTAAGAGGTTTCTGTATAAAGCTCTTCTAATTTATCTCATAAATCTTTTCAAGAATTTGGTTTAACAACCTTTCCTAAAACAGTGTCAGACAAATTGAGAATAATAGAGGATTAGGCATATTCATCATTTTCTTATTTCTTTTCTTTTGAAACATTCTCCAAATATTTGCCATCAATGACCTTAAAAACTTTTTGTTGAATAATAATACCCTTCATTTTTTGTTGCCAAATAAAAAAAATCACTTTTACCATCAAAGGGTTGGAGATTATAACCAGCCATTTTAAAGAAATAGGATTTGAGACAGAAAACATGAGTTTAAAAGAAAATTTTTTTACGGTGTTTAAACAAAAGAAAATCTTCAGATTTTAGGACTTAAACACAAAAATTTAAGACAGACAGTTCACAAAGGACTAATCACACAGAATATTGATTTGTCACAAAAAAAGAATTTACGAGTAAGAAACAAACTAAACAGTGTAGATCACAATATCAACAGATCAGGAGATATATGAATAATAGACAGATTTCTGAGATATATCACAAAGATAATAACAGATCTTAAGAGTATCACGAAGATAAACAGATCAGAAAAGTATGAACAGATCTCAGAGAATAAAGACAGAAAATAATATGCCAATCACACAGATTTATCGCAACAATGAATAATTAAGTATGAGAGATAATGAGTCAGAGGCTTATCCAGCCTCAGTCCCTTCTAGATACCCGACAACCTCAAGGGTCTAGCCAAGAGAGATATAAGGGGATTATAACCGCGAAAAATTGCAACAATATATAAAAAATTGCAAAAATAATAGATCAATAGATAATCACAGTTATAGCAACAATATATAAATTTCAGAGAAAAATAAGAGAGGAGGGGTTTAGAATTACCACCACTAAGGCACAACACAGATCAGAAGGATGCTTTGATACCACTGTAGGGAGAAACCCTTCAATGATATCTCTTTCACAAACGACCTAACCAACTATTACAAAGGATTTGGAGTACAAACCGGGTCGGGCTGAGGTGGTGGTCCAAAGTGGTTTTGGTTTGGAAAATGGGCTTCCAGAGTGGGCTTGGAGTTTACTCGGGTTTGGGCCACAAATTATAATAAGAACACGTCAGTACAAAATTTTAGTGAGAAAATTTGATACCAAAACTTGATTATTAAACATGATCTCCTACTTAATATTTAGTGTTAAAGGCAATTTTCGTCTCCTAACTTCGGGCAATTCTCGTTTTAGTCCCCTAAGTTACTAGGGTTCCATTTTGATCCCATAAAATTGAAAAAATCTCAATTTTGGTACAAATTTGGTCGAAAAGTTGAGTCACTCGCCGGAAAAAATCACATGTTGGGCATGTGACTTTTTAAATTGGGGCTTGCATTGTGATTGGTTGAAAAAGATGATGTGGTGAAGACATGGCCTGAAGTTAGGGGACTAAAACAAGAATGGCCTGAAGTTAGGGGACTAAAACGAGAATGGCCTGAAGTTAGGGGACGAAAATTGCCTTTAAGCCTTTTATTTTCAGCCAATCACAATGACAGTCCCAATTTAAAGGCATGTGACTTTTTTCGACGAGTGACTCAACTTTCAGACCAAATTTGTACCAAAATTGAGATTTTTTCAATTTTATGGGACCAAAATGGAACCCTAGTAATTTAAGGGACTAAAACGAAAATGGCCTGAAGTTAGAGGACGAAAATTACCTTTAATCCTAATATTTATACATGGCATCCGCAAGTGGATAGTAATTGAACTCCTTACAATTTTATTATTTACGTGATCCATTCCCACCAAATAAACAGAGCTAATGTATAGTTATTAGTTGATCAAGCATCAATAGTATTTGATACAGCTGTCTAAACTGAGGAAGTGTTTGTATTTATATTCTTAAGCCTCTAATTTTTCTTGATAGATGGAATAAATGTGAAATTGATAAAAGAGTGATTAGGTGACGGATTTGATTAAATTAGGATGGATAATATTTGGACAATACTTTGTTTAATTTTATTGATTATATTCTTAATATATATAGTTTTATATTTATTTAAAGGGTAAATTACAACGACCTCCCTTGAAGTTTTGCATAATTATGAATGCCCCCTCATTTGAAAAGTTACCAATATCCCCATGATTTTAACAGTCGTCTAACAATTAGTTCAATCCGTTAGATTTTCATCCATTTTTATGGTGAACTAACCAAAATACCCTTATGGATTAAAAATTTTATTTATTTTTTTAAAAAAATTATTTTTTATGGACTAAGTGGATAATTTATTTTATAATTTTTAAAGATCTTCACTATCCTGTTTGACTTTTTTTTATAAGTTTTTAGTTTTTTTTTTTAATAAAAAAAAACAGTACGGGCAAAATTGATAATTTCATACTTTCATTCAAGGATTACATAATTTCATCAAACATCGGGGCGTATTCATAAATTTTCAAACAACGAGGGAGTATTCATAGTTATACCAAATCTCAGGAAATATCATTGTAATTTATCCTTATTTAAATGGACAAAGATAGATTATTATTTTTTTCTCCTTACAAGAATATAACTACGTGTTTGATGGATTTTTAGGGGATAAAAGACACTCGAAAAGAGTAGGGTAGAACCAAATTAAGCAATCTAGTTTGCTATTAGCCTCTGAAATAAATGAAACTTTTTTTTACCCACTTAGGGCTAGAAGCTCTAAAAGTAGGGTTCATGCCGTTCTATTCCAATCAAATAGAGGAATAAGGTAAAGCGCAATAGACCAAAATGGGGCAAAAAAATCAACCCATTTGATGAGGGGTGAACAATATGCAATTGATTGAGGGCAAAGGAAGAATTGACCAACACCCACAAAAAATCCCTAGCAATGACGAAATCAAAGATAGAGGAGGCTCGATCAAAGTATGAAAAAAGGTCAACACAGGCGATTAACTAATAGGATCCATCAGGAACTGGGTGGAGGACGGTGGGCAAGCTGTTGGTGGCGGTGGTTGCAGGCAATGTCGGCGACAAAAGGTAAGAAATAAAAAATCTATGATTTAAATAGTATGAAAAATATACTCTGATTATTTTTCACTTTTATACGAGGCTAGTATCGTCAATTTACTTCTTATCATATCAAGCTAGGATAGGTACTAGCTCAGCTAGGATACCAATCCAATCTTTATCACATATATTTGTCCAGCCTTAGATAATAATCAAAGGCTATGAAATTTGCAAGTAAACACCAAATTGGGTTGAACAAGGTGGAATATCCGACCCAATCCATAAAAATAAATGCAACCTTATATAAATGTTTCTTCTTAAGTGCAGTTTAGAGCAGCTAAAAATTAGCGCTCTCTTATGAAAAAGTAAACTCATAGGCTCAGTAAGAAAGTATGTACGCAAAATCTTGCTCGGAAGTAATTAACAATTTGACTGAAAATTAAAACATAATTAGTGACTGTAGCTATCTAAAAAAAGTAAAATTCGTGAAAACCTACTATTTGGGATTCTACAATATTATATGAATTATGCTATATATGTGCAACTTAAGTGCAAGAATTGCCCACGTGTGAGAATTCATATTAATTGCATAAGATACATTATTTTCCAATAAAATAATCACTTTATGTCATTTGACACCTCAAACAATTTATTATGGTTCATTCAGTTTTTGGATATGGGATAAATTAATTGCTAGGATTGGGAAGGAATTATTTAATAATATTTATTGTGAATTTGTTATTTAATAGTATTAATGGATATAAATGCGAGATTAAAAATATATATAATACTTATTTTATAGTATAAAAATTGTGATATATATGAAAATTTCAAATAATTACTTGTGACCCAAATGACTTTCTAGTAAAAGATATTTAAGTATTACAACATGCAATCAGAATTTATAAGGACAATTCTCCATAAACTTCAAATTTAGATGTATCAAAATTTATGAAGATAAGAAGATTCATTTCCTACTCCAGGAGGAACATGATGTGCAATATATATATGAGATTGGTAAATGTCCAACTCATTAACAACGTCATCTGCAACCCCATATATAAGGTCAATTATTCGCCATATCTGCAAAATCACTCCAACCAAAGTTGAGGGGTTGTATAAAATGTATAGGGAAATTTAAATCATCAAAGCACAGCAAAACTCTAGTTACATGAAGTATCTCTCCGCGATCATCTTTGTTGCATGATCAAATACACTAACAATCGTTCATGGATATGTTGCATTCAAGTGAAAGTCAACAACTTTATCCCTGTAATTAAGTTTTTATTCAGATAAGCCATCATGATAGATGAAATATAGAGAAGATAGCAGAGTTGAAAAGTTTAACAAATTTCACCAAGTACTTATTGATAAGATTCATATATGAATTATAAGTATAGATAAGTTTGAGAAATATGAAATGCAAGAAAATAAATTATGTAAGTTTGCTAAAGAATTTAAACACTTAATTGGAGCCAGAAATATTATATCAAAACTCAAGTAATAATGAACCCAAAACTATATATTTTTCCGTTGATTAAACATCTCAATCATAACTCGTAATACAAGTCATGACAAACAATTTATGTCATATAATCACCTTATGGTAGTTGCAATTAGTCCAAGTGAAAATATAAAATCAATATAGATCAAGGATAGATGTGAACTTAAAATAATTCCATAGGATAAAACTTGCGATATATAAAAGTGAACATTTAATATTTAGCCTTTCACATGCGAAATAAATTTCAAGTTCTTTAGCAACTTTCGGAGTAGCTAGTAAATGGTTGTATAAAAGTATAGGGGAACTTCGAGCATCGAAGCACAAGAAAATTCTAGTTACTCCGCCACCATATTCGCTGCATCATCAGATACACTAACAATCGTCCATGGATCTTTTGTGTTAAGGTAAGTCAACTTATCTCTGTAAGTTTCTATTCAGATAAGTCAGCATGATAAACAAAATATAGAGAAGCTAGCAAAGTTGAAAAGTTAACAAAATTCACGAAGTACTTATTGTTAAGATCTCATTTATGAATTGTAAATATAGATAAATTTGAGAAAATATAAAATGCAACAAAATAAATTATATATTTTTGCTTAAGAATTTAAACACTTAAAGCTCAAGTAATACTGAAACCAAAACAATATATTTTTTTTCAACCAAAACAATATATATTTTCCTTGTTTAAACATCTCAATCCATGATATCTGAATTTTTACTTATATTTAAACATCTCAATCCATGTTTAAACATCTCATATTTAGCCTTTCATCAGCCAAATAAATTTCAAGTTCTTTAACCGTTTGGAATCAAATTAAAGCGAACCAGATAACAATATATTTTCCTTAAGATTTTCTTAAAAATAAAATAGGAATTCTAAATTGACTTTCTATCAATTTCACACTTTTTCTCATTAGCCATAGGCACATAACCAAAATGCTCATTTTTAAAATTTGAGAAGATTTCTTTGAAGAGACTCATATGAAAAGTACATCCAGAATCAATCAACCATTCATGCTTATTCAAGGAATGCACATAGTTTGCTTCACACACAACAAAAACTTCACCAGTGGATTCATCATAAACATTATTGGCTTTTTCTTTTTCTTCATAGTATCTATCTCTGTTTTCACGTCTAGGTTTTCTACAATCTTTTATATAATGACCTTTTATACCGCAATTATAACAACGTCTCTCTTTTGTTTTATCTTCTTTATAAGTGTTCTCCCTAGGTCTAGATTTGCTCCTACTGTTATTCCGGTTTTTACTCCTACTTCTGCTATTATATCTGGACTTTGAATTTCTTAACTTAGACCTTCCCCTGATAAAATTAACCTTATGTTGATTTTGACTGGGTTTATTAGCCTTAAGGTCCATTTCTTTACTCTTTAATCCATTAACAACAGTCTCAATGTGTAACACTATCCCTACCACATTTAATAGCAGCTTTCACATCAGAGTATGTTTCAAATATAGCATTAAGCAAGACAATGGGAGATTATTCATCACTGTTTTTATCACCTGTGAGTTTAATGTCCTGGATCAATTTAGTAAAATCATCAAGGTTTTCATCAATATTTTTAGACAAATCGAGTTTATATCTAAAATTTTTTTCTAAAAAAACAGTTTACTAGGCAAAGAGGTTTCTGTATAAAGCTCTTCTAATTTATCCCATAAGTCTTTTGAAGAATTTGATTTAACAACCTGTTGTAAAACAGTGTCAGACAAGTTGAGATTAATAGAGGAGTAGGCATATTCATCATTTTCTTATTTCTTTTCTTCTGAAACATTATCCAAATATTTGCCATCAATGGCCTTAAAACCTTTTTGTTGAATAAGAAAACCCTTCAATCACTTTTACCATCAAAGGGTTGGAGATTAGAACCGACCATTTTGAAGAAATAGGATTTGAGATAGAAAACACGAGTGTAAAAGAAAATTTTTTGACAATGTTTAAACAAAAGGAATTCTTTAGATTTTAGGACTTAACCACAAAAATTTAAGATAGTTCACAAAGGATTAATCACACAGAATATTGATTTGTCACAAAAAAAAAAAAAAAAAAGTAAGAGTAAGAAACAAAGTAAACAGTGTAGATCACAATATTAACAGATCACACGAGATATATGAATAATAGACAGATTTCTGAGATATATCACAAAGATAATAACAGATCTCAAGACTATCACGAAGATAAACAGATCAGAAAAATATGAACAGATCTCAGAGAATAAAGACAGAAAATAATATGCCAATCACACAGATTTATCACAACAGTGAACAATTAAGTATGAGAGATAATGAGTCCAAGACTTATCCAGCCTTAGTCCCTTCCAGATACCCGACAACTCAAGGGTCTGGCCAAGAGGGATATAAGGGGATTATAACCGCGAAAAAATTGCAATAGTATACAAAAAATTGCAAAAATAATAGATTAATAGATAATCACAGTTATAGACAACAGTATATAAATTTCAGAGAAAAATAAGAGAGGAGGGGTTTAGGATTACCACCACCAAGGCGCAGCACGAATTAGAACGATGCTCTGATACCACTGTAGGGAGAAACCCCTTAGTGATATCTCTTTCACAAAGGACCTAACCAGCTATTTCAAAGGATTTGGAGTACGAAACTCCTCAATATTACAGACTAATAATGAATATTACAGATCAATAAAGAATCAACAGAGGAAATAAAAGAATAATCAAAATATCAAAGCTTTGTTGAAAATGGCTCAGGATAATGGTACTACAGGGATACGGTCACACCAAAACCAAAACCACGGTTGCACCTCAGAAAATCACCAAGAGAACTCAGATCACGAAAATCAGAAACCGATCACCTCAAACCCACCACTCACTTTGTTCACAGAGAACGATTCAGAGATTTAGAAGAAAGAAGAAACAGATTTTTCTTTCGTGTATTTAACAGGAGTCGAGCTTCTATTTATAGGGGTAGAGAAACAACATGGATGGAAGGTATTGGGTGGTTTCCCAAAAGCCATTGTATTGGCTTTGGAGAGCCACCTTAGTTATCGGTGGAGAAGAGAGATACCAGCCGTAGGGGATTGCAGAGGAGAAGGAAAGTAAACGGCGGAAATAAGGAAGGAGGAGAAATGAACAGACAAGGGTTAGGTTTCAGGTTTATAAAGTGAGCAAACCGGGTCGGGCTGAGGTGGTGGATCGGATCCGGGTAGGAGGGCCTCCAAAGTGGTTTTCGTTTGGCAGATGGGCCTCTAGAGTAGGCTTGGAGTTTACTCGGTTTTGGGCCACAAATTATAACAAGAACATGCAAGTACAAAATTTTAGTGAGAAAATTTGATACCAAAACATGATCTCCTACTTAATATTTATTCATTGGCCTCGGCAAGTGGATAGTAATTGAATTCCTTACAATTTTATTATTTACGTGAGATTCCATTCCCACTAAATAAACAGAGCTAATGTATAGTTATTAGCTGATCAAGCATCAATAGTATTTGATACAGCTGTCTAAACTGAGGAAGTGTTTGTATTTATATTCTTAAGCCTCTAATTTTTCTTGATAGATGGAATAAATGTGAAATTGATAAATGAGTGATTAGGTGACGGATGAGATTAAATTAGGATGGATGATATTTGGACAATACTTTGTTTAATTGTATTGATTATATTCTTAATATATATAGTTTTATATTTATTTAAAGTGTAAATTACAACGACCTCCCTTGAGGTTTTGCATAATTATGAATATCCCTCGTTGTTTGAAAAATTACCAATCTCCTCTGATTTTAATAATCGTCTAACAATTAGTTCAATCCGTTAGATTTTCATCCATTTTTATGGTGAACTAACCAAAATGTCCTTATAGATTAAAAATTTTATTTATTTTTTAAAAAAATTATTTTTAATGGACTAAGGGGATAATTTATTTTATAATTTTTAAAGATCTTCATTATCCTGTTTGACTTCTTTTTATAAGTTTTTAGTTTTTTCTAAAAAAAAAACAGTACGGGTAAAATTGACAATTTCATACCTCCATTCAAGGATTACATAATTTAATCAAACATCAGGGGCGTATTCGTAAATTTTTAAAAAACGAGGGAGTATTCATAATTATGAAAAATCTCAGGGAAGGTCATTGTAATTTATCCTTATTTAAATGGATAAAGATAGATTATTATTTTTTTGTCCTCACAAGAATACAACTACGCGTTTGATGGATTTTTAGGGGATAAAAGACACTCGAAAAGAGTAGGGTAAAACCAAATGAAGCAATCTAGTTTGCTATTAGGCTCTGGAATAAATGAAACTTTTTTTTACCCCCTTAGAGCTAGAAGCTATAAAAGTAGGGTTCATGCCGTTCTATTCCAATCAAAGAGAGGAATAAAGTAAAGCGCAATAGACCAAAATGGGGGAAAAAATCAACCCATTTGATGTGGCTATCTAAAATTCACTGAAAATTGAAACATAATTAGTGACTGTAGCTATCTAAAAAAAGTAAAATTCGTGAAAACCTACTATTTGGGATTCTACAATATTATATGAATTATGCTATTTATGTGCAACTTAAGTGCAAGAATTGCCCACGCGTGAGAATTCATATTAATTGCATAAGATACATTATTTTTCAATAAAATAATCACTTTATGTCATTTTACACCTCAAACAATTTATTATGGTTCATTCATTTTTTGGATATGGGATAATTAATTGCTAGGATTGGGAAGGAATTATTTAATAATATTTATAGTGAATTTGTTATTTAATAGTATTAATGGATATAAATGCGAGATTAAAAATATATATACTACTTATTTTATAGTATAAAAATTGTGATATATATGAAATAATTACTTGTGATACAAATTGACTTTCTATTAAAAGATATTTAAGTATTACAACATGCAATCAGAATTTATAAGGACAATTCCTCATAAACTTCAAATTTAGATGCATCAGAATTTATGAAGATAAGAAGACCCATTTCCTCCTACGGGAAGAACATGATGTGCAATATATATATGAGATTTGTAAATGTCCAACTCATTAACTACGTCATCTTCAACCCCATATATAGGGTCAATTATTCGCCGTATCTGCAAAATCACTCCAACCAAATTTGAGGGGTTGTATAAAATCAAATGTGCTTTATTTTGTGTCAGTAAAAACTACTTAAATTTTATAAAATTATAGCATCAGTTAAAATAAAATTATATAACTATGCTTAAGTATTTACAAAATTAATGCAGATATATATATCAAACGTCAAATATCATAAAGTTAAACAACCATTTTGTCCCTATAGTTGAATGTCTCAACACACAGGGATTTCCACCCATATCGCACGGATGTTAACGTAATTAGACAATTTGGTAAGATAATTAATTCAATTAATTAATTTAATCACCATGAGGCTTGATGTTGAAAATGAGCATAAACAAACTATTGAGATTCATGACACACTTATGCATAAAAATTCTTCATATTTGAAGTATATATATAGGTAAATTTGAGAGCTATGAAATCTATTACAACAATATGTTCATGTTAAATGTATAATGTTAGAAACTCTTATATTCATTTGGCAAGTATAGATAAATTCTATCAAATCATAATTTACGTCATGTAATATGGCAGTTTTAATCCAAGTGACAATATATTAATCGCACGTCATGTTAGAAACTCTTATATTAAAAAAAAAATTGCTAGAAATTAATTGCACGAATATCACTAGTTTGCAAGTATAATAAATATGAATTTTTTTTTTATGTTCTCAACAATCTACTAAATGAATAAATATAAAAGATATATGACAAATTTAGATAACCTTAATTTCAATTAAAATAGCACTCAACAAAAAAAAATTATATAATTAATTATGCTTACGTATTCACAAAATCATGGTGGAGACATAAACATTATATCAAACAATGACGCCAAAACAATTATTTCTTCCTATATTTAAAAATCTCAACCCATAACACATGAATACTTTTCCATGAGTATCGCACGAATCTTAACTTAGACTTGGGTTTGATAAGATAATTGATCCAATCAATTATGTAATCTCTATTTACCCATGAAGTTATACTAGCATGATATTGCTTGTTTATGCTATTCATAATGCACGACCTATTAAGCTTCATTTGCAAATTGATGGGCCGATCACATAATGTTGCATGTACCGGGACAACTTGGATAGCACTAGAATATAGCCTTATAAGCTAATAATGCAATTTTCCCAATAGCTAAACAGTTGTATAAAATGTATAAGGAAAAATTAGATGATCGAAGCACAAGAAAATTCTCATTACCTGTAGCGTTCCTCTGCCACCATTCTTCACTGCATCATCGTCAGATATACTAACACTAGTACATGCATGGATCTGCTACATTCTAGTTAAAATCAACAACCTTCTTTCTATAGTTTTTATTCAAATAAGCCATCAGGATGAATGAAATATCGAGAAGATAATAGATTTATAAAAAGTTTAACAAAATTTACTAAGTATTATTGGTTGTAAGATTATGCATACATGAATTATAGATATAGATAAATTTGTGAAATATGAAATGCAACAAAACAAAGTTATATAATTATGCTTAAGTATTTGGAAAATTGGAACCAAAAGTATTATGAAGTGAAAACAAAAGTATTTTCCATTGTTTAAACACATCAACCCATAATTTCATTTTATTTTGCTTGAAATAAATTATCAGGATTAGCACATGGTCGCTAATTTAAACATCTCAAACCAGAATATAATAATATATACGTGAATTTCTACTAGTATCACAGATCTTAATATTATTCATCAATTATAATTTATGTCATATAATAACTTTATGGTAGTTGCAATTAATCCAAGTGAAAAAATAAAGATAGATGATAGATATCAACTTCAAATAATTTCAATAAAACTTTGCTAGCAATAAATGATCGGAATTAGTACGTACATCACTAGTTAGCAAATAAATTCAATTTACTTAATAATTGTACTTCATATTCTAGTAAAGCAAGAACTACTAAAGATGTCTAAGAGGTTTAGAAAAAAAATTAATTATATAATTTTTCAATTTTTTATAATTGAACAAGTCAGGTTCAAATTCTGCAAACCTACCAAGAACAGGATACGTGCTAATTCTGGTCATTTATTGCTTACAAAAGTTTATTAAAATTGTTTTACGTCGATATCTATTCTAGATATACTATGGTAGATTTATATTTCCACTTGGATTAATTGCAATTACAATAAGATTATTCTATCACTTCAATTGTACTTAATGAACAATATTAAGATCCGTGCCATAGTTGGGAAAATCAAAGTATATGTTCTAAGTTGAGATGTTTAAACCAAGGAAATGGATTTTTTTTTCTTGGCCTCATAATTAATTGAAGTTTGATATTATATTTCTGACCCACATTAGTTTTTGAAGTACTTATGACTCAAAAGTATTTATAAAATTAGAGCCAAAAGTATTATATCAAACCTCAAGTAATTATGAAGCCAAAACAACTTTATTTTCCATTGTTTAAACACATCCACCATAATACTGGAATTTTTACTCATATCGCACGGATCTTAATATTATTTATGACTCATACTTTGTCTCATATAATCATCTTACAGTAGTTGCAATTAATACTTTGTCTCATATAATCATCATACTTTATTTTCCACGAGTATCGCACGGATCTTAACTTACACTTAGATTTGATAAGATAATCGATCTCTATTTACGCAAGAACATATTCATTCCTTTTTTTCCTACAAGAATTGAAATATAGGGCTACAAACTCTTCATACATACTGAAGATAAACTCATAAATTTACTCAAAGAACAGAGCAAATCAAAGAAAGAGATAGAGAGGGGTTAGCTGCTTTGTCAACACACAAAAGCCAACATTCAAACTTCAACAACTTTGAGGAGAATCCCCATAAACTTCATAAACATCTAGTTTAGGTGTATGACAGTTTAAGAAGATCGTAAAATTCACTTCATCCTAAAGAAAGAGCGAGGCAGTATATGAGAAGTGTAAGTGTCCAGTTCATTAACCATGTTATCTTCTGCCTAGTATATAAGTTAAATTATTCGCCATATCTGTACAAACAGTCGAACCAGATTTTCGTGAGAAGAAAGAATTAGTAGATTTGTTATATAAAGAAAACTTATGTATGACAGATTTACGAAGTTATACTGGCATGATATTACTTGCTTACATTATTTATAATACAACCTATGAACCTCCATTTGCAAATTGATGGGCCGGTTACATAATATTGCATGTACCAAGACACCACGTATCGTAATACTATTTAAGACTCATAATTTATGTCATATAATCATCTTATGGTAGTTGCAATTAATCCAAGTGAACATAGAAATCTGCCTCACTATATCTAGGATATATATATATATATATCAACTTAATATAATTTCATTATATCACTAATTTAAACATCTCAAACCAGAATATAATAATATATACATGAATTTCTACTAGTATCGCACAAATCTTAATACTATATATTCATGAATTATATATAATTTATGTCATGTAATAACCTTATGGTAGATGCAATTAATTCAAGCGAAAGAAAAAAAATATGTTAATATATCTAGGACATATATCAACTTAAAAAAATTTCTATCAATAAATGATTGAAATTTTGCAACATTAAAACTCCTTTCTAATTATAATAATAAAATATTTCATCTCTAATGTTAATTTTGAAATCACAAAAATTTAAAATTCTTATCCCTTACTGAATTTGTTGCTAATTATCAACAAATATATCCTCCTTTTTAAATTATTTAGCTATTCCCATGACTTCTTGTAGTGTTCCTCAAAATTATAATTGTTAGAAATTTGAGGAACAGACTGTGAAACATGTGCAGAAAAAGTAAGAAAAGAAAATTAAGGGTGAGACAATGATTCGTGTAGTTTAAAGAAATACTGCAAGTTGCACGGGCAGTTGACTAAGATAAAAAATTCAGCAATCTAAAATCTTAATATTCGGATGGTAGTTTTATTCATTTAAATATGTCAATAAAGATGTTTGTATTTTATTCCTTTTTTATATCAACTATCTTTTTATAATATGTCTGTATAGATATGCTTAATATATAAATACCTAATAACTTTTGTTTTATTTTATTGTAGGAATATAGTCTATAGTTTCATACACATAAATGCATATATATATATATATATATATATACACAAATATATCGTCCTCATTTTTGTTAACTTATCTAAATATAATTTTCATTCCTTTTATTGTGTGTGTGTATATATATAGTATACCAAATATTTTTTTTAAAGATTTTGATTGATTTTTCTATTTAAATATTGTGTGCTATCCAAGCATTTGACTGGAATAATACTTTTATTAATTGAATTCTTTGTAATTTTATTATTTATGTGATATTCCATTCCCACCAAATAAATGGAGCCTAATGTATAGTTATTAGTTGATCAAGCATCAATAGTATTTGATATAGCTGTCTAGGGGAGTGTTTTTGTTTATATTCTTAACCCTAATTTATTTTGATAGATGGAATAAATGTGAAATTGATAAATGAGTGATTTGGTGACGGATGAGATTAAATTAGGACGGGTAATATTTTGTTTACTTGTATTGAATATATATAGTTCGGTATTTATTTAAATGGATAAAAATAGATTATTATTTTTTTGTCCTTTAAAAAATATAACTATGCGTTTGATGGATTTTTAGGGGATAAAAGGCATTCGGAAGGAGTGGGGTAGAACCAAATAAAGCAATTTAGTTTGCTATTAGCCTCTAGCTTAAATGAAACATTTTTCCCCCCTTAGGGCTAGAAGCTATAAAAGTAGGGTTCACGCCATTCTATTCCAATCAAAGAGAGGAAGAAGGTAAAGCGCAACAAACCAAAATGAGGGAAAAAGATCAACCCATTTGATGAGTGAATAACAAGCAATTAATTGAGGGCAATGGAAGAAATGGCCAACACCGATGAAAAGACCCTAGCAATGAGGAGAACCAAAGATAGAGGAGGCTTGAGTGATTAACCAACGAGAATCATCAGGAACACCGCGGTGAAGGTGGGCAAGCTGTTGGTCGTGGTGGTTGTCGGAGATAAAGGGTAAGATATAAAAAAGTTATGATTTAAATAATAAGAAAAATACACACTTTGGTTATTTTAACTTAGGGAAAAGTACTATTTTAGTCCGCCAAGTATGCCTAATTTTAGTTTTAACCCGATAATTATGTTCATTTTTGTTTAAGTCCAGTTACTTATGAAATTGCTTACTTTTAGTCCTCTGACAGATTTTCGAACAATTTTACCCTCTATGCAACTTTTGAAAGGCAGTTTTAGTCCATATGCACTCATAGAGGTAAAATTATCCGAAAATCTGTCAGAGGACTAAAAGTAAGCAATTTCATAAGTTACTGGATCTAAACAAAAATTGACATAGTTATCGGACTAAAATTAAAATTAGGCATACTTAACGGACTAAAATAATATTTTTCCCGTTTCACTTACATATGAAGCTAGTATTGTAAATTTGCTTCTTATCATATCAAGCTGGGACAGGTACTAACTCATCTAGGATATGAATCCAATCTTTATCACATACACCATCCAGACTTAATAATCAAAGGCTATAAAAATTGATTGGGCTGAATAAGGTGAAATATCCGACCTAATCCATGAAAATAAATGTAGCTTTATATAGATGTTTCATCTTAAGTGTAATTTAAAACTACTAAAAATTAGTACTCTCTTATAAAAAAGTAAGCATGTAAGCTAAGTAAGCAAGTTTGTATGAAGAATCTTGCGTGGAAGTAATTAACAATTTAACAGTGAAAATTGAAACACATCTAGCGATAGTAGCTACCTACAAAATTTAGTATTCACAAAAACCTACTATATGTGATTCTACACCATATGAATTATGCTATTTTTGTGCAATTTAAGTGCAAGAATTGCGCACTCTTGAGAATTCATATTAAATTGCATAAGTCGCATTATTTTCTAATAAAACAGTCACTTTATGCCATTTTACACCTCAAACTACTTATCATGGTTCATTCATTTTTTGGTATGGGATAATTAATTGATAGGAATCCATGATTATATATGGAAAGGAATCATTTAATAATATTCATAGTTAATTTGTTATTAATAGTATTAATGGATATAAGTGCGAGACAAAAATATATGCTACTTATTTTATAGGATAAAACTAGTGATATCAATGAAAATTTCATATATTGCAATCAAAGTAACTTTCTATTAAAAGATACTCAAGTATTACAACATGTTATCTTGAACAACTTTAAGGGCAATCCCCCATAAACTTCAAATTTAGATGTATTAGAATTTAAGAAGATTAGAAGATTCACTTCCTCCTAAAGGAGGAACATGGCAGTATATGAGATTTGTAAATGTCCAGCTCGTTAACCACGTCATCTTTAGCCTCATATATAAGTTCAATTATTCGTCATATCTGCATAAATACTCCAATCATATTATAAGGGAAAGAAAGAATAGATAGATTTATTAGATGTAGAAATCTCATTGTATGACCAGTTTATGAAGCTATACCAGCATGGTGTTGCTTGTTTATGTTATTTTTACTGCCATGGCCTATTTAACTCGATTTTTCATAATGTATAGGTCGATCACATAATGTTTCATATATCAAAACAATTTAGAAGTCGTTAGAACGTTGTCATAACTGCTAATATAATGCAACTTTCGGAGTAGCTAGTAAATGGTTGTATAAAAGTATAGGGGAACTTCGAGCATCGAAGCACAAGAAAATTCTAGTTACTCCGCCACCATATTCACTGCATCATCAGATACACTAACAATCGTCCATGGATCTTTTGTGTTAAAGTAAGTCAACTTATCTCTGTAAGTTTCTATTCAGATAAGTCAGCATGATAAACAAAATATAGAGAAGATAGCAAAGTTGAAAAGTTAACAAAATTCACGAAGTACTTATTGTTAAGATCTCATTTATGAATTGTAAATATAGATAAATTAGAGAAAATATAAAATGCAAAAAAATAAATTATATATTTTATCTTAAGAATTTAAACACTTAAAGCTCAAGTAATACTGAAACCAAAACAATATATTTTTTCAACCAAAACAATATATATTTTCCTTGTTTAAACATCTCAATCCATGATACCTGAATTTTTACTTATATCGCATGGATCTAAATAGTATTCATAACTCATAATACAAGTCATGACTCATAATTTATGTCACATAATCACCTTATGATAGATGCAATTAGTCAGAGTGAAATTATAAAATCAATATATCAAGGATATATATCAACTTAAAATAATTTTCTAGGATGAAACTTGTGATATAACTGAAAATTTCATATTTTGCCTTTCATCAGCCAAATAAATTTCAAGTTCTTTAACCGTTTGGAATCAAATTAAAGCGAACCAGATAACAATATATTTTCCTTAAGATTTTCTTAAAAAGAAAATAGGAATTCTAAATTGACTTGCTATTAATTTTCTCATCCTTAATGTGCTTTATTGCGTGTCATTAAAAGCTACTTAAATTTTACAAAATTATAGCAATAGTTAAAATAAAATTATATAACTATATATGCTAAATTATTTACAAATTAACATAGATATACATATATATATATATGTATATATCAAACCTCAAATAATTATTAAGCTAAACAACCATTTTGCCCCTATAGTTGAATGTCTCAACCCATAATACTTGGATTTCCACCTGTTGAATTTTGGCCCATGGCCCAACTTACCAAAACCCCTCACTGGATGGTAGCCCACTTTGCTGCCGGCCATGACCTATTGACCTGACCCACAAACCCGATCCATGATCTTCTTAACCCTAAAACTCCCTTTTTTCTCTTCATTTGAACCGATCGGTTTCTTCCTCTTTCTTCTTCAATTCCCTCATTCTTGCTTCTAATTACAATTTCCATGGCTTTTGGAAAATACTCCACCGCCTTCGTCTTTAATTTCTCACCATTATAAATCTCTTCCCTTTTTCTGGTTTGACAAGAACCGAACAAAAAAATTAAAAAAAGAACAAGAGAAACCAAAATCTTCTTTGTGAAATTCTTTGTGAGATCATCTTCTTTGTGAAGAACAAAATACTTAGTATGTTGTGAGTAATTCTTAGTGAAGCCTAAATGATCTTTGTGGGTCTAAGTGTCTTTGTGTCTTGGTGGCTTTGTGGGTTCGTACAACCGTGAGGGTAGCCGATTGGTGGTAGAGCTTGGGCATTCGATTGTCGGATTTGGCTCCTGAGCCATTTATCTTATTGCTTTCATATTGTATTATTGATTTGTTATTTCATTATTGTATAAGGGGTTTACAAACCCATCATTATTCCTGTAATTGTCGATCCATTTAGGGCTCATCACTTTAGGATAAATTCCCAACACCACCCATATCGTACAGATGTTCGCGTAATTAGACAGCTTGTAAGGTAATTAATTCAATTCATTAATCTAATCACAATTAGGCTTGATGTTGAAAATGAACATAAACAAACTATTGAAATTCATGACACACTTATGCATAAAAATTCTTCATATTTCAAGTATATATAGATAAATTTGAGAACTATGACATCTATTGCAACAATATGTTCATGTTAAATATATAATGTTACAAACTCTTATATTCAATTGGCAAGTATAGATAAATTCGAGCGACTCATAATTTGCATCATATAATATGGTGGTTCTAATCCAAGTTAAATTAAAATCTAACTTAGCATATATAAGACAAATATAAACTTGCAAAAAATCAAAAGAATTTGCTAGAATTTAATCGCACAAATATCACTAGTTTGCAATTATAATAAATATGATTTTGTTTTTATGTTCTCAACAACCTACTAAATGAATAAATATAAAATATGTATGACAAATTTAGATATCCTTAATTTCAATAAAAATAGCACTCGACAAAATAAAATTATATAATTAATTATGCTTACGTATTCACAAAATCATGGTGGAGACATATCAAATAATGACGCCAAAGCAACTATTTCTTCCTATATTTAAAAATCTCAACACATAACACATGAATATTTTTCCAGGAGTATCACACAGATCTTAACTTAGACTTAGGTTTGATAAGATAATTGATCCAATCAATTATGTAATCTCTATTTATGCATGAACATATTCATTCCTTTTTTTTCCTACAAGAATTGAAATATATAGGCCTATAGACTCTTCATGCATACTGAAGATAAACTCACAAATTTACTCAAAAAAACAGAGCAAATCAAAGAGAGAGAGAGGGGTTAGCTGCTTTGTCAACTCACAAAAGCCAACATTCAATCTTCAACAACTTTGAGGAGAATCCCCATAAACAACTAGTTTAGATGTATGATAGTTTAAGAAGACAATAAAGATTCACTTTTTCCTAGGAAGAGCATGGCAGTATATGAGATTTGTAAGTGTCTAGCTCATTAACCACATCATTTTCTGCCTTGTTTATAAGTTCAATTATTTTCCATATCTGCACAAAAAGCCCAACCAAATTTTGATGAGAAGAAAGAATTCGTAGATTTGTTTTATAAAGAAAACTTATGTATGATAGGTTTATGAAATTATACTAGCATGATATTGCTTGTTTATGCTATTCATAATGCACGACCTATTAAGCTTCATTCGCAAATTGTTTGGGTCGATCACATAATGTTGCATGTACCGGGACAACTTGGATAGCACTAGAATATAGCCTTGTAAGGTAATAATGCAATTTTCCCAATAGCTAAACAGTTGTATAAAATGTATAGGGAAAAATTAGATGATCGAAGCACAAGAAAATTCTCGTTACCTATAGTGTTCCTCTGCCACCATTCTTCACTGCATCATCATCAGATACACTAACACTAGTACATGCATGGATATGCAGCATTCTAGTTAAAATCAACAACCTTCTTCCTATAGTTTTTATTCAAATAAGCCATCAGGATGAACGAAATATCAAGAAGATAATAGATTTATAAAAAGTTTAACAAAATTTACTAAGTATTATTGGTTATAAGATTATGCATACATGAATTATAGATATAGATAAATTTGCGAAATATGAAATGCAACAAAATAAAGTTATATAATTATGAATTGAAAACAACAATATTTTCCATTGTTTAAACAGATCAACCCATAATACTAGGATTTCCATTAGTATCTCATAGATCTTAATACTATTTGTGACTCATAATTTATGTCATAGAATCGTCTTACGGTAGTTGCAATTAGTCCAAGTGAAAATATAAAACAGTGTGGCTCACTACATCTAGGATATATATCAACTTAAAATAATTTCATTTTATTTTGCTTGAAATAAATTATCAGGATTAGCACATACATCAGTAATTTAAACATCTCAAACCAGAATATAATAATATAGACGTGAATTTCTAGTAGTATTACAGATCTTAATATTATTCATGAATTATAATTTGTCATATAATAACTTTATGGTAGTTGCAATTAATCCAAGTGTACAAAATAAAGATATCTATGATAGATATCAACTTAAAATAATTTCAATAAAACTTTGCTAGCAATAAATGATCGGAATTAGTACGCACATCACTAGTTAGCAAGTAAATTCAATTTAATTAATAATTGTACTTTATATTCTAGTAAAGCAAAAACTACTAAAGATGTCTAAGATGTTTAGAAAAAAATTAATTATATATTGTTTCAATTTTTTGTAATTGAACAAGTCAGGTTCAAATTCTGCAAACCTACGAAGAACAGGATACGTGATAATTCTGGTCATTTATTGCTTACAAAAGTTTATTAAAATTATTTTACGTTGATATCTATTCTAGATATACTATGGTAGATTTGTACTTGGATTAATTGCAATTACCATAAGATTATTCTATCACTTAAATTATACTTAATGAATAGTATTAAGATCCGTGCGATAGTTGTGAAAATCGGAGTATATGTTCTGAGTTGAGATGTTTAAACAAAGGAAATGAATTTTTTTTTCTTGGCCTCATAATTAATTGAAGTATGATATTATATTTCTGACCCGCATTAGTTTTTGAAGTAATTATGCATAATTATATAATTTTATTTTGCTGCATTTCATACTTCACAATTATATCTATATTAATAAATCATATACATATATATATATATATATGAAGAAGGTTCCCAATAAGTACTTCGTAAATCTTATTAAACTTTTCACAACTTCACCGTTTTCTCAAATTTTTTGTATATTATGTTATCTAAATAAAACTACAGGTGTGAGGTGGGTGACTTTCATTGGAATGCACCAGACCCGTGGAAGATTGTTAGTGTATCCTACGATGCAACAAAGATTGGAGGCCGAGGAACACTAGTTTTTCAATTATCTAAATTTTCCTACAAATTTTATTTAATCATTTACATAAGAAGATTTATTATAATTTATTAATTTGAGATAAATTCACATTCATGAAATAAAGAACATTTTCAGAAATAAGTACTTTACAATGACCTTAAGTTTCTAGCTTGGTACCTCCTATTGTTCTTGGTAGGTCCATTGCATTTGATCCCGACTTATACAATTATCAAAAAATAAAAAATAATAATTATTTTTTCAAACCTTCTTATGCATCTTTAGTAGTTATTAATTGCTTTAGTAGAATGTTGAGTATAATTATTTAGTTAATTAAAATTACTTGCTTACTAGTGATACGTGCTAATCCCGATCTTTTGTTGCTAGCAAAATTTTATTAAAATTATTTTACATTATATATATCCTAGATATACGTACTGAAATAGATTTTATAGTTTTATTTGGATTAATTGCAATTACCGTAAAGCCATTATATGGCATCAATTATAATTTATGAATAGTGTTAAGATCCGTGCAATACTAGTGGAATTCTATGTATATATTCTAAGTTGAGATGTTTAAACAAAGGAAAACAAAAATTTTGGGCTTCATAATTAATTGAGGTTTGATATAAAGTTTCTGACCGGCATTAATTTTTTAAATACTTAAGCGTAATATAAATTTTATTTTGTTGCATTTCATATTTCACAATTTTATTTATATTAATAACTCATATATATATGAATAATCTTACCAATAAGTACTTCATTAATTTTATTAAACTTTTCACAACTCTACTATTTTCTCAATATTTTTTATACCATGACGACTTATCTAAATAAAACTATAGGGGTACGGGGGTTGACTTGCATTGGAATTCATGGAAGAATGTTAGTGTATATATCCAACGACGCAACAAAGAATGGTGGCGGAGTAACACTAATTTTGTGATTATCTGAATTTTCCTATACAATTTATACAAACGTTTACATCAAAAGATTTATTATAATTTATTATTTTGAGGTATATTAACATTCATGAAATAAAGAAGGTTTTCATAAATAGATAATTTATGAAGACCTCAAGTTTCTAGTTTAGCACATACCTTCTACTCTTGGTAGGTCCGCTGCATTTGAACCCGACTTGTTCAATTGTTAAAAAATTAAAAAAAATATGTAATTAATTTTTTTTCTAAACTTCTTATGCATCTTTAGTATAATGTTAATTACAATTATTAAGTTAACTGAATTTAGTAGCTAACTAGTGATATACGTGCTAATCCCGATCACTTATTACTAGCAAAATTCTATTAGAATTATTTTCAGCTGATATCTATCCTAGATATATTGAGACATCTTTATACTTTCACTTGAATTAATTGCAACTACCATAAGGTTACTATATGACATAAATTATAATTCATGAATAGTATTAAGATCCGTGATATATGTTGATATACGTGTTAATCTTGATAATTTATTTCTAAACAAAATAAAATGAAATATCTAAGTTGATATATATCCTGGATATAGTGAGGTAATTTATAATTTCACTTCGATTATTATTGCAACTACCATAAGATGATTATATGACATATATTATGACTTATAAATAGTATTAAGATCCGTGCGATACGAGTGGAAATCCCAAAATTATGGGTTGAAATATTTAAACAATGGAAATATTGTTGTTTTGACTTCATAATTACTTGAAGTTTGATATAATACTTTTGGCTCCACATTAATCTTGTAAATACTTAAGCATAATTATATAACTTTATTTTGTTGCACTTCATATTTCGCAAATTTGTTTATATCTACAATTCATATATGCATAATTTTATAACCAATAATACTTAGTAAACTTTGTTAAATTTTTTTCACAAATCTATTATCTTTTCAATATTTCGTTTGTCCTATTTCGTTTGTCTTTAACTAGAATACAATAGATCCATGAACCATTGTTAGTGTATCTGATGATGATGCAGTGAAGAATGGTGGTGATAGAACACTACAGCGAACAAGAATTTTCTTGTGCTTCGATCATCTAATTTTTCCCTACACATTTTATTTATACAACTTTTTACCTACTGGTTGATGCAAACTTGTGTTGGTAAATGCAACATTTTGTGACCAGCATCAATTTGCAAGGGAGCTGAATAGGTCGTGCATTATAAATAACATAAACAAGCAATATCTTGCTGGTATTACTTCATAAACTTACCATAGATAAGTTTTCTTAATATAACAAATCTACGAATTCTTGCTTCTCCTCAAAATCTGGTTGGACTGTTAGTGCAGATATGGCGAATAATTGAACTTATATACCATATAGAAGATGATGTGGTTCATGAGCTAGACATTTAGAAATCTCATATACTTCCACGCTCTTTGTCTAGGAGGAAGTTAATCTTTATTGTTTTCTTAAGTATCATACATCTAAACTAGAAGTTTATGAAGTTTATAGGGGATTGTCCTCAAAGTTGTTCAAGATCAAATGTTGGTTTTTGTGTGTTGACAAAGCAGCTAATCTCTCTCTCTCTCTCTCTCACACACACACACACACATTTGCTCTGTTCTTGAGTAACTTTTACGAGTTTCTATTCAGCATTCATGAAGAGTCTATATGTATGCTTCAATTAAGAAGATTTTTTGTCAATAATTGTGTCATGAATCTCAATAGTTTGTTTTGCTCATTTTCAACATCAAGCCTCATGGTGATTAAATTAATTAATTGAATTAATTACCTCATCAAACTGACTAATTACGTTAACATCTATGCGATTTGAGTGGCAACCATCTGTTATGGGTTAAGATGTTCAAATATAGGGACAAGTTTTATCACAAGTTTAATCCTATGTTCACTTATATATATCACAAGTTTTATCCTATGAAATTATTTTCAGTTGATATCTATTCTTATATATTGATTTTATATTTTTACTTGGACTAATTGCAACTACCATATATAAGGTGAATATACTACATAAATTATGAGCGATGACTTGTATTATGAGTCATGAATAGTATTAGGATCCGTGTGATACAAGTAAAAAATTCATGACATTAAAAATAACATCGATATGTAATACGAAGCTCATATAGCTTCATAAATCGATCATACATAAGTTTTCTATATATATCAAATTTATCTATTCTTTCTTTTTCTGGTAATATGGTTAGAGTATTTGTGTAGATATGGCGAATAATTGACCTTATATATGACGCTGAAGATGACGTGGTTAATACTGTTCTTCCTGCAAGCGAAAGTGAATCTTCTTGTCTTCTAAACTCTAATGCATCTATTCTCCTTCTATAAATATTAACTATAAATATTATTAAATAATTCCTCGCCATATATAATCACGGAATCCTATCAATTAATTATCCCATACCGAAAGGTGAATGAACCATAATAAGTGGTTTGAGGTGTTAAATGACATAAGGTGGCTATTTTATTGGAAAATAATGTATCTTATGCAATTAATATGGATTCTCAGGTGTATGCACATGCAATTAATATTGCACTTAAGTTGCACATAATTGAATAGCATAACTCATACAGCCACTTGTTATGTTTCAATTTTCACAGTTAAATTGCTAATTGCTTTCAAACAAGATTCCCTATATAAACTTTCTTACTTAGCCTACCAACTTACCTATTCATAAGAGACCTCTAATTTTTTGCAACTCTAAACTACACTTAAGAAGAAACATCTAAGGCCGCATTTATTTTTATGGATTAATTGGGTCGGTTATTCCAACTTATTCAGCCAATTAGCCCTACCTTGATATGATAAGAAGCAAATTGATCACATTAACATCACGTGTAAGTGAAAAATGATTAAAGTGTCTATATTTTTACACTATTTAAATCATAAATATTTTATTTCTTACCCTTTGTTGCTGGCAACCACCGCAACCAACATCTGGCTCACCCTCCGCTGACCAATTCCTGAAGATTCCTAATGGCTAATTGCCCATGTTGATCTTTTTTTATTTTCTTCCTTTTCTTGATCGAGCCTTCTCTCTTTTTGATTCTCCTCATTTCTAGGGTTTTTTCACAAGTGTCTCAATTCTTCCTTTGCACTAAATCAATTGTTTATTGTTCACTCCTCATCAAATGGTTTGATCTTTTTCCCCATTTTGGTTTATTGTGCCTTTGCCATATTCCTCTTCTTTATTGGAATAACTAGAATGGCGCGAACCCTGCTTTTAATAGCTTCTGGCCTTAAGGGGTTAAAAAAATAGATTTAAGCTAGAGCTTCAGAGCAACTAGTTTAAAACCCTCTACATTTCAAGTGTCATTATGGTGATTCTGACCACCCATTAGGTGATCAAACTAGATTATTTATTTAATTAGTTTTCAATTAACCAGTCTTTCCTAATGTCTTTTATCTCCTGAAAATTCATCAAACGGACATGTTAAATTAGTTGTATTTTCTAAGCCCAAAACAAAAAAGGGTTAAGAAGTATGCTGCCCAAAAACTTTAAAAAAATTCCTTAGATCCATCATTGCTGCTGTTAAATTTTGTTGAGGTGGCGGATTTTTGCTGCAAGATAACTGTTGAAATTTTATGGATAAAAAAGTCTATGTACTAGTTATATGAATTTACAATCCTTTTTGGTGCAAAAATACTTCAGACATCGTGCAAATTTTTGGATAAAATGCATAAAACCCCCTGAGTTTTAAAAAGTCTGAAAAAAAAAACCCCTTGTTCTCGGAATAGGCTAAAAGCTCCCATGTGTTTTGTAAAACTCAGCTCAATCACCCCCTCTCCGTTAAATCCAACTAACGGTGTTAATTTTTTAGAAAATAACCGTTATACCCTTACTTAATATATATTATTATTATTTTGATGACCGTTGGATTTTTTTTTATCATTAGATCTAATCAATTAATCTCAACCGTTAGACTTTAAAAAAATAAAAGATTTAGATTCAACAAATTATTTAACTTATATAATACATAAATAATTTAAAATTTTAAAAATATATTATTATTATATATCTAAAAAAAAACTAACTACCCACCGACCCTCTTACCCCCTGCCCCCCCACCACCAACCCCCCGGCATCCCTTCCCAAAATCTTGTCGTCGACACTTGAAATTTTGTTAAAATCATCATATCTCCATAATTTTTTTACCAAATTGAGTGAGACTGGTCTCGTTAGAATCGTTTTGAAAAGACGAGTCTGATGGTGGTGGTCTGAGACCGAGATTCGATCGGACGAAAATGAATCGACAGCAAACATGTTCGGCGATCGTTGCTTGAGCAAACTCCCTATGATTGACGAAAACTCAAATTGAAGTTACGAAAATGTTCGTCTCGAAAAGAGGGTTCTAATGGTAGCATTGACCGTCAAAAATTCATCCAGACGGTGCCGAAAACTTAGAAACAAGTTTCCGGCTAAAGAGGGGCGAAATTGCGGTGTTTTTTTTTAATTTTTAAATTAATTTTAATTATATTAATTTAAATATATTTTAGTTAATTAAGAATATTTTAAACCATAGAAAATGACTACGAAACGCAGCAGACACGCGTATCCTCCACTTCCCGTTAGTTGCTAACAGAATGGAGGTTTTTTGCTGACTAAAACAAAACAGGAAGGGGTTTATAGCCTATTCTGAAAACAGGGCGGGTGTTTTTTGCATACTTTTTAAAACACAGGGGTGTTTCATGCATTTTATCCATTATTTTTTGCTCAAGTTTTGTGGATTTCAAGCCTATTTCTAGAGCTACTTTACTTATTTTTGTAATGTTTTATAGCTATTATTTAATTTAGAAAATATACCATACAAATGCTAGGGATTATGCCTATTTTTAGGTCAAGTTTCATAAAATTTTGAGACAATTCAAATTTTAGTAGTTTCAGGCCTATTGTAGGTAGACTAGTGTTAAGGGTGGAGCTAAGAGACGATCTACCTGTCGATTTGATAATGTTCGAGAGGAGAATCCAGCCCCAATTACTATCATCATTGTAGGGTAATCGCTCTCCAAGAAATTCCATCATTTCGACCAATATCCCACCCATTCCTTAAATTCTTCTTCTTTTTAAGCGAGCATACTTTTTATTTTTTTCCCAAACGGGTAGGATTGCGGGATTTCTCGAGGTGCCCTCCCATCTCAGTATATAAGCATAAGGTGGAGAAGTACAATATATTTTCTTAACTAGAAAATGAGGAGTACTACTCCCTATACAAAATATCATGTCCTAAATAAAGCTAATAATAAAAATGAAGGAAATAAATTACAAATCAAGTGGATCCCAAATAAGCCTTGGTAAAATCTGCATTATCATGGAGTCCAAAATAGTCCTAAAGTAAGATCTACTCCATCTTTCGCCAGCCCAAATTTTTTACCGAAAGCTCATAAGCCAGGAAAAGTAACCTGAATTATGCAAGACTTACCCAAAAATTGCTGCTGCAAGGTTAAAAGGGACTTTCAATCGTATGTTCTACAGTTATTATTTAGCTTAGATATTACCATACAAAAGTTAGAATTTAGGGCGATTTTTTTGTCAAGTTTTTGGAAATTCTTAGAAATTCAAAATGTTTGCAATTTCAGGCCTATTTTTCAAGCGGGTTTCCTTATTTTCATATGTTTCTAGTCATTATTTACCATACTAATGCTTGCGATTAAAGTTGTTCTGGGTTAAGATTCAATGAATTTTGAGACAGTTCGAATTTTACCAGCTTTAGGCCTAGTTTTCAAGCGGGATTACTTATTTTCATCCTTTCTAGCTTAAAAAACATATCATATAAATGCTTAGGGTTTAGGCTATTCTTGTGTCACGTTTTATGGAATTTTGAGATAATTAAAATTCTAGCAATTTCAAGCCTATTTATGTGGATTAGTGTCACAAGTGGTGTTAAATGATGATCTGTCTATCGTTTTGATCGTTTTTGAGAAGAGAATTCAACCCTAACTGCTATAGCCCTGAGGTAATAGTTCATCAAGAAATTCCATAGTTTCGACAAGTGTCCTAGCCATTCCTTAATTTTTTTTATTCTTAAAGCGGGTTTACTTATTTTTCTAATATTTTTTAGTTATTATTCACTTTAGAAAATTTACCATAAACATGCTATGGTTTAGGGCTATTTTTCGGTCAAGTTTCATGGAATTTTGAGAAAAATCAATTTTTAGCAATTTCAAACCCATTTTTTAGGTGGGTTTCTTATTTATCATATTTTTTGTAGTTGTTTTTCAGTTTAGAACATTTAGCATACAAATGCTAGGTTAGGGCTATCTTTTGGTCAAGTTTCATGGAATTTTGACAGTCCAAATTTAAGCAATTTCAGACCTATTTTGAAAGCATGTTTACTTATTTTTCTTATGTTTGGTAATTATTATTTAGCTCAAAAAATATACCATACAAATGTTAGGTTTAGAACTATTTTGGGTTAAGTTTCATGAAATTATGAAACATTTCATTTTAGCAGTTTCAAGCCTATTTTACGTAGACTAGTATTACCGGTGGAGTTAAGGGATAATCTACCAATTGATTTAATGGTGTTCGAGAGGAGAATCCAACTCCCACTACTATCATCCTAAGGGATAATTATTCCTCAGTAAATTCCATCGTTTCGTCCAATGTCTCTCCATTCTTTAAATTTTTCTTTTTTCAAGCTAGTTTAATTATTTTTCATATATTCTATAGTTATTATTTAGCTTAGAAATTTATCACACAAAAGCTAGAAATTAGGGCTAATTTTTGGTCAAGTTTCTTCGAATTCTGAGAAATTCCAAATATTAGCAGTTTCAGGCCTATTTTCCAAATTTCAAATTTTAGCAGTTTAGTTCCATTCCATATGCTTTGTATTTATTATTTAGCTTAGAAAACTTATTATAGAAATGCTAGGGTTTAGAACTTTTATGGGTCAAGTTTCATGGAATTCTAAGACAATTCAAATTTCAGTAGCTTCAAGCCTATTTTATGTACACTAGTGTCATAGGTGGTGTTAAAAGATGATCTACCTATCGTTTTGATCGTCTTTTGGGGGAGAACCCAAGTTTCACTTCTATTGTCATGAGATAATAGCTCATCAAGAAATTCCACCATTTTGGCTAGTGTTCAGGCCACTCTTTAAAATTTTTCTATTTTCTAAGTGGGTTTACTTATTTTCATATATTTTGTAGGTTTTATTTAGCTTAAAAAGTTTACCATGTAAATGCTAGGTTTAGGGATATTTTTGATCAAGTTTTGTGAAATTCTGTACAAGTCCATATATAACAGTTTCAAACGTATTTTTCAAGCGGATCTACTTATTTTTCATATGAATAGCAGTTGTTATTTGGTTTAGGAAATTTATCAAACAAATTAGACTATTTTTGGATCAAGTTTCATGAAATTTTGAAAAAGTCCAAATTTTAGCAGTTTAAGGACTATTCTTTAAGCTGGTTTACTTATTTTTCATATATCGTCAGTTATTATTTAGCTTTGAAAACTTATCTTACAAATTCTATGATTTAGGGCTATTTCTAAGTCAAGTTTTCTGGAATTTTCTAACAGTTCAAATTTTAGCAATTTCATGCATATTTTATGTAAACTAGTGTTATGGTTGGAAGGGACAATCTACCAATCGTTTTGACTGTCTTCGAGAGGAGAATCCAATCCTCACTATTATCATTGTGACGGGTAATTGTACATCAAATAATTCCATTGTTTCGACTAGTGTCACGACCATTCTTTAAATGTTTGCTATTTTTCAAGGGCTTTACCTATTTTTTATATGTTCTACAGTTATAATTTAACTTAGAAAATTTAACATACAAATGCTATCGTTTGAGGATATTTTTTGGTCAAATTTCATGTTATTTTGAAAAGGTTCAAATTTTAGCAATTTCAAGATACTTTTCAAGTACGATACTTATTTTTCATATGTTATGTACTCGTTATTTAGGTTAGAAATTTACCATACAAATTCTAGGGTTTGGGGCTATTTTTTGGTTAAATTTTGTAAAATTCTGAGACGGCTCAAATTTTAGCAATTTCGGGCCTATTATAAAGCAAGTTTACTTCTTTTTCATATGTTCTGTAATTATTATTTAACTTAAAAAATTTACAATACAAATGATTGAATTTAGAGCTATTTTTAGGTCAAATTTTATGGAATAATTATATGCAGAAAAATATACATTTAGCTAGGAATTAAAAAAATGGATATCATACATCCAACGTACAATTTTTTTTAGTTGAAAATTATTTTCAAATTAATTTTTGAAAAATTTAATTTTGAAAAAGTCTAATTTAACCAAAATAAAAATCAGCCACAATCATAAATTTTAGAAAATACAATAAAAAAGGAAAGATCCAATTTTTCAGGAAAAATAGTGCAAAACAGTCGGCTGGCCAATCTAATTGGCTTTTGGTCATCCATTTAAACCATCTCCCACTTGACCTTAAAGCTAATTACTCATGTCTTTCAAATTAAACGGAGTATGAGCAATCTGCGATATCGACTAGGTCTTATAGGTCTACTTTTCATTTCTGCCGATGTCCTGCGGTCCAACCGCATGTTACATCTTCCTGTCATCGCTCCTAGCAGATGATGGTGTCTAAGATTTTTCCTTCGATCTGTGATGAGATCTTAGGCCTTTTACCTTGTGCCATAGCCCAGCTGCCATCCTCTAATGTGACTACTGGCGCTGCTATGCTAGGTAGCACACCCAACAATTGGGCATTATTTTTCAATCCGAACTGTTTTCCAATATATCCTTTAAAATTTTCATACATTCAATTTTTCATGATAAGGTTCCTTGTGGTATTCCACTTGGAGTCCTTCCAATGTTACTACAACATCATAAATCTCGAATGTACATCTGTTTTGAGATTAAATATTATTTATATGGTCCTGGAAGCTACTATCGCTATAGCCTTCCAGAATCAACTCTCTATTTATGTGTATCAAAGGCTCTTCCTGAATTCTTATTCAGGTATTAAAGATAACCCCTCAACAGTTGTCTGTTGCCTCGTCTGTACATACTCGATATCTGTTGTTATGCTCAAAAAGCATAAGCAACATCGGGTTCATTGTACCGAAAAGCATTCCATGCTGCCTACAGCAAAGACGTAGGGGATGTCAAACATCTAAGCTCCTCATCAGTCTATCACGGCTGAATTTTGGACGACTTATCCCTAGATAAGAATTCAATTCCTATTATGGAGAATCTTATGAACATGTTCGTATTTTACACTTCCACAACATCTTTCTATCATTCTAAATAATCAAAGACGTTTTAACATCTAAAACACTTGGAACACAATGGAGCTCCTATTGACCTTCTACCTTGTTTTTAACTAAGTCATGTACCTCATGATTTTGTCAAAATAAGTATGTGGGAGGTTTAAACCCAGTTTGAACTCCATGAATTTTATGGCTCCAAGCCATTTATCCGGTCGATGTTCTACATCACTTCTCCTTGTCCGGTTTTAGAAACTCCCACCTTTCAGATAATTGGAGTTTTTTTATTGTCCTTTGGAGAACTTTAGATATGGTCAGTTAAAGTTTCAATTACTAGTGATGTTAGGATTATTCCATAATGAACCTGTATAAATCGGATTTCGAGTCTAATTTGCCTCCCACTATTTTAACGTATGCAGGACTATTCCTCATACTCAAGACTTTTGTAGGACAAATCAGATTCCGAGTGTAATTTGCCTCACACTAGTCTTTTGACGAATGCAGGACTATTCCTCATACTCAAGACTTTTTGTAGGACACAGGTTTTTTGCACTATTCCATAACGAACCTGCATAAACTAGACGCCGAGCCTAATTTTCCTCTCACTATGCAAGACTATTTCTCATACTCAAGACTTTTGTAGGACACAGATTGTTTGCATTATTCCATAACGAACCTGCATAAATTAGACTCCGAGCCCAATTTTCCTCCCACTAGTCCTTTGATGTATGCAGGAGCAATCCAAATACTAAATACTTTAGTAGGACACATGTTTGCCAATCCATATCAAATATTATGTCTGGATTGTGACTTGAGAAAATGCCACATTTTACAGGTGGACGATTTTTTAATAGTTGACATCCAAACGGCCCAACTGATTCAGTGAAGCACCAATCGAACCATGTCCAATCAAGGTCTTGATTTCTTCCTTACCAGAGATAGTTCAACATCGTCTCTTTCAAAAGAATTTCACTAAATGAGAATTCCATTATCATTTTTGGACATTTCAAGAACTCCCACTAAATATGCACCACCTCGATCCCATCAAAGGGTTTGTCTCCATAACCAGTTTGGTTCTCCACCTCAAGTCTAATTTTTTCGAACTTCCTTTAGACTTGTGAAACCTCTACTGGTATTTACGTATTTAGTAACTTACAAATGTCTATTTTGGATTCCAATAGATCGTTTTTTACAAGCATTCTTTGTCCCACAAAGTGCTTTCATGGCTTGCTTCTTTCTCAGAAAAAGATTCATAAGTTAGTAAACTCTAATCATCTATTGTTAAACTTTTCGAATCTACCAACCTACTCATCCTAACTAGCGGGATATGACCCTAGTTCATGCATGCCATTCTCTGTAAGTTATGTTTTTGACCATCCATTTATTCATTTATTTTGAGCATCCATAATCCAATTATGTACTATGACAATTTAATAACTTATCATACTTGAAAGAATCTTTTATTGATCAAGTTTGCAGTCTAATTTGTCCATTAATTGACTAAGGACTTGATCACGTTGGGTTACGTAATCGTATACTATTTCAACATGAATACTAACAACTAAGTTTACTTAATCTTATTGCTTTTCCAGTAATAGCTCAGTCATTCCTTAGCTTTAAAAGTACTTGACTTAGCGTTCTATTCCTTTTCATTTCTACAAATCATTTGCAGGAATGCGTTTCGAGAGCAAGTGGCCAAAACTTGAGAATAAGAACAGTGATCATGTTTGCTCAACAAATGCTATAGTTGGGTGAAGGGGAATTCACGACACTCCCTCTTCTGATGCCCTTTCGCAATTTTATGCAAACATCATAAGTAAATTTTTACCGCAGAACCATTATTCCATTTCTCCTTTTACCCTCGCCCATCAAGGCGATAGGAGCACTCAAAGCGCTTGTCAGAGCTGACTTACCTTCATCCTTCTTTTTCATTTGACGTCTGGCTTCCTTGCCTTTCGATTTTGAGGTTGAAGCCTCCAAATTCAATATCGACGGTGCAGATTTTTTAATCGTTGTCTCGCATTGTTCCAACCAATTTATCAATTCATGAAATGATCTTCCAAGCCCATTTAGAGTTTATGATAAATAGATCGAAGGAGGGATGAAGGGACCTGAAGGATCATGTCAATGTACATCTCCTTTCAAGATCAATATTGAGGTTATCGAGCTCTTCCAGAAGGGATAGCATCTCAGCCCCATGTTTATGTACAGACGACCCTTAATCATCTTGGTTTCAAAAATGCCTCCATCGCGGCATATCTAATATGCCGATTCGATGCCGCATAAATTGATTTATGTGGAGTATTTATTGAACCAACAACGTCCATCCTGACATACAACTCATGAATGACAGAAGTAGATATGACGCTGCGGACCTTGCGATTGTCCTTATGCCTTAATCCCAAAACTCAAATGTTCCTTAAGGAAGGACTCCTTTCGCAAGTTCAATGGAAGTGGCTTTTCCATGACACAAGCCTAAGTTCGAACATCGAGGACAATCCTCCGATTTCTGCTGTCAATTTTAATCAATAGTGTTTCATTTAAATAAATCTCAAAATAAAGAAAATTGGAAAATGGTATCATAGACAGGCATTCTAAATGCAAAGCAGAAACAACAAGTAGATTATAGCAATATTGAGTTTTGTTAAGACTCGATCTTTAGTCACCTCTCCCACTATTTGTATAAAATCACACCACTCTCAAGTGGGATTTTGGAAAATCATTCCAAGTGGGCTTGGGATCCACAAGTGAATTTGCCATGCCCCGCTTTTGCATTCACATGACAAAGGCCTCGTGGGAGGTATCCAATACCATTCTCATACCATGAGATTCTCAAGATCTTTTGCCTCACCTCTTCACATGATCTCGAGGACTCCAAGCAAATCTTGCTACTCGGTGTTAAGCCCGACCCATCAACCAAATCATACCTCAATTGTCACCCTCCACGACTCGTGAGATAGGCAAACAACAAGCGTATTTCTTTATTCAAAATAATAATGCAACTAGCCTACTATTCCAAATGTGCCACAGCTCGTGAGACCACATTTGGACAGCGGTAGCTTCCTCATGATACCGCCATGGATGGAAAGCCTGGACAAATTGAAATGTCATTTCAATCCAAGTTCATTTATGGGCCTAATATTTGTTTAGTGTTAGGGGTCAATCCATCAATCAAATCACACCTCAATTGTCGCCCCCCACGACTCGTGAAACAAGAAAACATTGATTGTATTCCTTTATTCACAATAATGATGCAGCTTGCCTCTAGTCCAAATGTGCCACGACTCGTGAAACCACGATTGGGTAGTGACAGCTTCCTGACCACTTGGACAAATCAAACCATTTTGATCCAAGTTCATTTATGGTCCCTAACGCTTCAAGTTAGTCCAACCAAGTTATAGTTAATTATGGGTTGTTTGATCGAGACCTCATCACATATAAACATTGCATGCATAAATATCAAATATTAAAGTATTAAATAAATGCATCGCTTGCAATGAAACCTAGCATACCCCCTGTTGAATTATCACGAGCTCAACCTATGCGACCCACTCAGCCCGCAGTGAGTCTATGGTCTGTCTAAGGTAGCCCTATGCTATTACAAATGTTTTATCCATCAACAAATAGATGGGCCTTGTGATATCTCCATGGGTCGCCCTCTCTGTGGGCCTCTTCCTTCATGGGCCTTCTTCTCCATGGACCTTCTTAAAATAAAAATCTCACATAAAATGTCCTATACTACTCTTATTATAATTTAAAACAAAATCCAATCAGAAGTCGGGGGGGAGTACATTAGGAGGGAGATAGCAAGCCTTATTATTCCAAGGCTAAAAATAAGGAAGAGGCAGAAGATAAAATCACAAGGGCAACGGGACCACCCAACAACAATTAAAACACATACATGCTGTTTAGGGCTCCGTGATATTCACATTCATTCTAGCATATAATAATAATTAATCATGCTAGACAAGAAAAGAACATCACAAAAGTATCGCGATATCCAATATCATGACAAATTATTATATGCAGAAAATAATAAGCTTAAAATTTACAACTCAAATTTATGATCAAGCCTAGTGCATCTAATGCACGCAAATAAACCAAACTAATTAATTAAGCTTCGTGCATCCACTGCATGCAAATAAGGCAAATTAATTAGTTAAGCCCCGTGCATCCAATACATGCAAATAAACCAAATTAATTAAAGCAATTTAATTCTAAGATAAATCCAATTTTCTCCAAAATTAAATCAGCAATAATTAATATTTTTAAGAAAATATGCAAAATTGGAAAATCCAATTTTTTCGAAAAACAGCCCAATCGTCGGTCGTCAGCAGCAGCGCAGCGGCCGCACAGTCGCTCGCGGGCATGCACAGACTGCCTGCGGGCATGCGCACCAGATCTGGCCAGGTCTGCGCGCGGGTGCAAGAGCTGCCCGCACGCTATGCACTGTCGGTCGGTAATGCACTACTACAGTACCAATTTTTTTTTATTTCCACACATTAAAATAAAATTAAAATAAGTATTTTATCAAAACATTCAATTTTCATAAAATATTCAAATCATCCAAAATTGCAAACATTAAACAAATTAATTTCCTCATATCATTATCCAAGAATAAGCAAAAAGTATATCATGCTTCAAAAGCAATAAATAACATATTGTCATGCTTATTCACACAAAGCCATAGCCCCTACATCGAACCGGACTCTAATACCACTTGAAAGGGCACCTCAAGGTGCGAGTGGATCGGCTTGGGAACGCGCAATCAAAAGCAGCGATAATAAATTGCGTAATTAAAACAAAAACGCAATAAAATCATAATTCCAACGGGTGTACCCTTGGAGTTCCCCGGCGTTCGATGTAGTTAAATAATAAAAGACAATAAAATTAATGGGCTAATGGTTGAATGAAATACGAAAAGTGCTAGAACGTAAATTAAGAATGACCTCTTTCTTTCATTTACTTCGGACAACTTTCGTTTGATCCGTCCGTACAATGCTTCAACGTAGAACCCTCTAAAATCGTGTCCATACCACATTAGAATTTGGGATTCCAAAATTCTCTTTGCTAGAAGAAAATTAGGAAGAAAATACACCATGTGTGTATGAGAGGAGGGGGTGGCCGAGTGGAATTCTAAAGAGTAGGAAATTATATTCTTGCTTTGTTATGTATTCATTAGTCATTCCAAATGACTAATACACACACACACACACACACACATATATATATATATATATCTAGGTTCATTTAACCATCCATGATGTTATAAAATCCTTTATTCCAAATAAAAGATGACTAACATAGCATTTATCCTTGGTTTATCTATCGAATGGATCCCTCTCATATATAAGTAATCCAATTACTTATGGAATTATTTTTCAATTAATTCATCGTCCCTTCTCGGTGATTTGTGTGTGACTCTTTAGGTTCACCTTTTAGTTAGACTTGGGCTAGTGTCCAACACTATTATTAATTAAATTTAATTTAATTAATAATTTTGAATCAACCCTTGATTAAGAAAGCCCGTCACTATGGGTGGCCGTCTAGCAAGTTTATGACACTAAAGACTAGGCAAAAATCGATGTGACCTTTTAGGCTCCCGAGTCCATATGGTTACAGTCCTTTCGTCTACTGTCTCCCAGCCTTAGTCTAGGGCATGGAATACGGTGTCGATTCTCATCCTAGACTAGGCGTCTATACTTAATACTTGAGATCGCATTACGCCAAATTGTTCGACATAGGAACCTCTTTTTTCTATTTGACCAATTATTGTGGCCATAGCTTTATAGAGCGTCATAACGCATCTCCATGTGCATAGGAGATACCTTTGTCACATTTTGACAGGGGACTAATCCTCTTCTTGGAACTTACCGTCCTTGCTATATACTCTGACGACACTGGATAAGGTTTATGATGATCGTGTCTGTGATACAATCACCTCTCGCATAGTCCCAAGATACAGTCATCGTATGCACGTGACTACTGTGATTCCTCAAGTTTGAGCGCTACTCCCATACTATCGGAGCCGAGGACTTAAGTCATACCAACCAAACCTCCAAGGCTTCCATGTGATGATCCCCGCGAGTCAGTTCAGTCAATTCAACATCTAGGTAGTCGATTACAATGCCTATCTATATGTTGATGGGTAAATTACTTTTGTAATAGCATAGAGCCACCTTAGACTGACCATAGACTCACTATGGGCTTAGTGAGTCATATTAGTTGGGCTCGTGATCATCCAATAGGGGTATGCTGGATTATGTTGCATGCAATGATTTATTTATTGCTTTAACATTAGATGCTTATGCATGCAATATAATTATGTGATTAGGTATTGGTCAAACACTCAAACATAACATTCACTTGATTGTACCAAGTTAAATAATCTGCCCAAAATGGACTTGGATTAAGATTATCTTGATCGGTCTAAGCCTTCCATCCGCAGCAATGTAGTGAGGAAGCTACCACTACCCAATTGTGGTCTCACGAGTCGTGGCATACTTGGAATAGAGGAAAGTAGCACCATTGTTGAGAACAAAGAGCACGTTCAGCTTTTTCCTGGCTCATGAGTCGTGAGGGGCGACGCTTGGAGTGTGATTTGGTTTATGGATCGGGTGTAACACTGATAACATGATTCGCTTGGAGTTCTCGGGATCATGTGAAGAGGTGAGGAAAAATATCTTGATAATCTTATGAAATAAGAATGGCATCGGTTGCCTCCCACAAGGCTTTTTCTTATAGATGGTAAACTATTTTTGTGGATCCCAAGCCCACTGGAAAATGGTTTTTCAAAACCCCCCTTGAGAGTGATGGGCTTCCGTATAAATAGTGGGAGAGTTACAAACCAAAGACCATGTCTTGAACTTATCAATAATATTACTATTGTCTGTTGATTTCTGTTTAATTCTATTATGTAGAAAATGTCTAAGAACCCCTTAACCCTAATAATCGAGACTAATAAATTCAATAGCACGAACTACAATGACTGGCTGCAGAATTTAAGAATTGTCCTAGATTTCAAGAATCAGGGCTATGTCTTGAACAAGTCGATCCCAGCAACCTTGCCAGAAGGGTCTTCGCCCGAAGAACGTGTGACATTCGAATATTGGCATGAGGACAACCACAAGGTCCGCAGTATCATATTGGCTTCGATGACCAATGACATCCAAAATTAATATGACAGGATGGAAGACGTTCCCCTCGATAATGCTTCGCATGAAGGAAGTTTATGCGATTCCTGATAGGCATATTAGATATGCCGTTACAAAAGCATTTTTCGAGCTCAAGATGACTGAAGGATCTTTTGTGCGAACTCATGGGGTCAAGATGCTATCCCTCGTGGAGAAGCTCGAAGACCTCAAAATGACAACGACATGTACAGCGATGTGATCCTCCAATCACTTCCTCCCTCCTATAACCCGTTAATCATCAACCACAACATGAATTGACTTAAGAAGTCTATTTCTGAGTTAATTAATATGCTGGTCTAATACGAGGCAATGACATACAAATTTGCGCCTATGGTATTGATAGGAGAGGCTTCAACCTTCAAAGTGAAATACAAAAGGGCCGGACGCTGGAAGAGGAAGAAGGGAAAAGGAAAAGTTGTCGCAGCCACTACTAGAACTCCGAGCACCCCTGTTGATTAGGTGGAAAAGGGTAAAGGGAAAGGGAAGAATAGCGGTTCACAACGGTCGAGGGAAAATGATGTTTGCATTCATTACTATGAAAAGAGGCATTGAAAGAGGGAGTGCCCACAACTCCTCTCCAATCCAGGTATGTTTTTTATTGAATTAAATATGATAATTAATTCTAGTTCTTGGGAATTGGTTACTGACTGTGGAGCTCACATCTGCAATAATTTGCAGGTAGTGGAAAGAAGTAGAAGGCTAAGTAAGGACGAGATGGTCCTAAGGCTTGGTGATGCAAGACCATTGCTGAGGAAGTCGTGGGATCTCTCAACTTAGCTATTAATGATCATATTTGGATAGAATTAAAAAACTGTTATTATGTACCAAGCATGATAAAAAATATTATCTCCGTCCTGTTTTAGACAATGATGTTTATGCGTTTAAGATTGATAAAAATAGATTTTATTTGATGATTGATAATAACCTTCATCTGTTTGGTACATTAATAAATGGTCTTTAAATTCTCCTATAGTCAAATTCAATCATGACTGCCCAACACAAAAGAAAATTAAATTATCATGAAAACGCAGCTTGTCATGCGAGGTTAGGTCATATCTCCACAGAGAGGATGAGAAAGTTGGTAGAATCAAGGAGTCTAGAGGTAGATGACTTGGACAAACTATCAACTTGCGCATCCTATCTAAAAGGAAAAATGACCAACAAACCTTTTGTTGGACAAAGTATGCTTGCCACTCGTCTGTTCGAATTAATTCACATAGACGACTGTGGACCACTAAGTACTTAGGCTAAAGGAAGATACTCATACTTCATAGCCTTTATTGATGACCACTCGTGGTATGGTTATGTTTACCTTATGAGCTACAAATTTGGGGGCCTTTGGAAGGTTTAAGGAATTCAGACTTGAAGTAGAGAATCAGACTAGCCGTAAGATCAAAACCTTTCGGTCAGACCAAGGTGAAGAGTATTTAAATGGTCACTTCATGGATTACCTAAAAGCGAATGGAATTCTCTCTCAATGGACTCTCCTAGAATGCCTCAACTTAACAGCAAGGCCTAAAGGAGAAATCGGACCCTGTTGGACATGGTTCAATCTATGATGAGTTTTACCGAATTGCCCCTATCCTTCTAAAGATACGCTCTTATGACGACGGTCAAGTTGCTCAACATGGCGCCATCAAAGTTATGCCCCAGACGCTATATGAGATATGGCACAGCAAGCCCGTGTCCTATAAATACCTAGTGGGAGACAAACTAGAATCAAGATCTAGTTTTTGCAGGTTCATCGGATATCTGAAAGAAACTGTGAGGTACTATTTCTATGACCCATCGGAAGAAAAGGTTTTTGTCTTAGGAAATGCAGTAATGTTGGAAAAAGGTTTTCCTATGGATAGCCGACGTGATGAGTAAGTACTTGAAGAGTCAAGTCAGATACCTCATCAGGATAATGCAACGCCATCTGTACCTAGGGGTCCCAATAATAGTGCTCCAATTCTCTATATGTCAACAGAGTATCCCAACCACCTGATAGGTATGGATTCTTAAGCTTGACTAACCAGTTGACGGTGATCCAAGAACATATGGAGAAGTGATGTCTGACATAAACTTGAATAAGTGGCTTCAGGCAATGAAATCCAAAATGGACTCGATAGGTTCAAATAAAGTTTGGATCCTTATGGACCCACATAAAGGCGTCAAGCTAATTGATTGCAATGGGTCTACAAACGTAAGCTTGGAGCTAATAGGGAGGTTATTCCCTTCAAGGCTAGGCTCATGGAAATATCATACACTCAACGACCCAGGGCCGACTTTAAGGAAACCTACTCACCCGTGGCCATGGCCAAGTCCATTCAGATACTGCTCACCATAGCAGTATGGTATGACTATGAAATATGGCAAACGGACGTGAAAATAGCATTCTGAAATGGTTTGACTGAGGAAGAGATCTACATGGATTAGCCGAAAGGTTTCACCTCTGCTAGAGAAGAATAGAAAGTCTGTCGTCTCCAAAGATCTATGTCCTCAAAAAAGCTTCCAAAAGCTGGAACATGCATTTTAAGAAGTCATACGGGAATATGATTTCATCAAGAACGAATCTGATCCTTGTGTATACAAGAAGATCAGTGGGAGCTCAGTTGTGTACCTTGTGCTTTATGTTGACTACATCTTGCTCATTGGGAATGATGTCAAGATATTGGGAAACATAAAAGCATGGTTTTCTCCACTCAATTTTCCATGACGATATGGGAGAGCTTCCGACATCCTTGACATCAAGATCTACATGGATAGATCTAAAAGGATGTTAGGATTAACTTAATCCTCGTACACGGAAAAAGTCTTGAAGAGATTCAAGATGGAGAACTCAAAACGAGGATTCCTTCCAATGAGACATGGAATTAAGATGTCTAAGAAACAGTCTCTCAAGACTGCTGAGGAACTTAAATGGATGTCTGACATCCCCTATGCTTCAGCCATGGGTAGTATTCAATATGTTGCCCAATGCACTAGGCCCGATGTCACATATGCGTTGAGCGTAATGAGCAGATATTAGGCGTGTGCCAGTGAAGCACACTAGAGTGCGGTCAAGACCATACATAAGTACTTGAAAATGACTAAAGATATGTTCTTGATCTAGGGTGATGGAGAATTGATTCTGGAAGGCTACAAAGATGCTAGCTTCCAGGCGGACGATGATGATGCAAAGTCCCAGTTAGGTTTTGTATTCAAGCTAAATGGTGGTGTGGTTACTTGAAAATGTTCCAAGCAAGCTACAACGAAGAATTCCACCATGAAAGTTGAATATGTAGCAACTTCAGAAGCAACTAAGGAAGCAGTTTGGATGAAAAACTATATTCAAGAGTGGGGTCTAATGCCTAGCATTGCTGAACCGATAGTTATCTTCCGCGATAATAATGGGGAAATAGCAAAATCAAAGGAACTGAGATCTCATTGCCATTCCAAACACATTCTTAAATGCTACCAGCTACTTAGAGAGATGGTGAGTAGAGGTAACGTACGGATGGACTAAGTCAACTTAGCAGAAAACACAATAGATCCACTGACTAATCCATTGTCGCAAATTGCTCATACTCAACATCTTGATAAGATGGGTTTGAGGTTGATGGGTGATTTACTTTAGGTCTAGTGGGAGATTGTTAGGTCAAGATGGATACTGCCAAAAGATTGCGTCTAAAACATTCCAAGTCGAGAACCTCGAGAATGGGCATTAAGAGTCTAATGGAGACATGAACTAAGAGTCGCATTCAATTAGTGAGTAACATATTTCATCGGTGACAGATGCTGGGCATCTATGGGATCTTGGTGGGTTGATTGACTAGGATTCGAATCATCTAAACTGACTCGCGAGGACCGTCATATGAAAGCCTTGGAGGCTTGGTGGGTAAAACTCAAATCCCCTGCTTGGATAGTATGGGAGTAGTTCTAAGACTTGAGGAATCACGACAGTCACGTGCATATGATAACTGTATCTAAGATTTGCATGAGAAGTGATTGTGTCACAGGCATAATCATCATTAGCTTTGTCCAACGTAGTCGAAATATGTAGCGAGGGCGGTGAGTTCAAAAAAGGGGATCCGTTCCCTATTAGTATATTACAGAGGTATCTTCTATGGACTTGGAGATGCACTCACGCTCTATAAACCTATCGCCACAGTCATTGGTCGAATAGGAGAAGAAGTTCCTATGTCGAGCAATCTGGCGTAATACGATCTCCAACAATAAGCATAGAAGCCTAGTTCAGGATGATAGCCAACACCCAATTCCATGCCCTAGACTAAGACTGGGAGACAGTAGATGGAAGGATTGTACCCGTATGGACTCAAGAGCCTAATTGTTCACACAGAAATTCACCTAGTTTCTAGTGTCATGGACTGTTGCTAGACGGAAACCCATGGTGATGGCTTGCTTGACTAAGGGTGAATCAATAATTAGTAATTAAATTAAATTTAATTAATGATAATGTTAGACACTAGCCAAAGTTTAGTTGCAAGAGTAAACTTAAAGAGTCACACACAAATCATCAAAAAGGAACAAAGAATTAATTTGGACTTAATTCAACAAGTAATTAAATTACTTACAAATGAGAGTTTCATTGGAGGTAAAGCCAAGGATAAATTAATGGAATTAATTTATAATGGGCTTGTCCTTGTTATTTAATAAGTTAGACCTTATTAATTAATAAAGACAATGAGGGCTTGTGTATTTAATTGGATTAAATACATGTTGGGCTCAATTGGATGAATTTTTTTTTTAATATTGGATTTAAATAAAAATTCATTGGGCTTGTATTTTTTGAGGCATAAAAATCAGCCATTCCCCCGTTTTGAGCCCATGGAAAAATTCTATAAAAGGAAATAAATGGCTAGCAAATTTTAATTTTGGAAAGTGCAATTTTAATATCTTCTTGATTTGCAATTAAGGAGACATACCTTATACACAAATTAATGTATCTAGACACACTCATTTACATCTATACAGGGTATATATAACATATTGTGTATAATTCATCAAAGGAAGATAATTATTGCACAATATACACAAAAACAAAAAAGTTCCTCTCCTCTCCCCTCACCTCTTGGCTGCCCCTCTCTCTCTTGCTCTTGAGCAATTTTTTCTCTTGTTCTCTTCTAGCAAAGAATACATTGAGATTCCTATCCGGTATGGTGTGGACAAATTAGAGGGTTCTTGTGTTGCAGCCTCAAGTGAACAAGATTTCAACTGAACGCTACAAAAATGAAGGTATCATACTTCTACTTTCTCTTATTTTCAATTTATGTATTTTCACCTCAACCCTGCAAGAGTTGGGTCTAATGCCTAGCATTGCTGAACCAATAGTTATCTTCTGCGATAACAATTGGGCAATAGCAAAATCAAAGGAATAGAGATCTCATTGCCATTCCAAACACATTCTTAGATGCTACCATCTACTTAGAGAGATGGTGAGTAGAGGTGAAGTACGGATGGACCGAGTCAACTCAGCAGAAAATACAGCAGATCCACTGACTTATCCGTTGTCGCAAATTGCTCATACTCAACATATTGATAACATGGGTTTGAGGTCGATGGGTGATTGACTTTAGGTCTAGTGGGAGATTGTTAGATCAAGATGGTTATTGCCAAAAGGTTGGGTCTGAAACATTCCAAGTCGGGACCTCGAGAATGGGCATTAAGAGTCTTATGAAGACATGAATTAAGAGTAGCATTCAATTAGTGAGTAACGTATTTCATCGGTGACAGATGTTGGGCATCTATGGGATCTTGGTGGGTTGATTGAATAGGATTTGAATCATCTGAACTGACTCGCAATGACCATCATATGAAAGCCTTCGAGGCTTGGTCGGTATGACTCAAATTCCCTGCTTAGATAGTATGCGAGTAGTTTTGAGACTTGAGAAATCACGACAGTCACGTGCATATGATAACTGTATCTAGGATTTGCATGAGAAATGATTGTGTCACATACATAATCATCATTAGCTTTGTCCAGCGCAGTCAGAATATGCAGCGCGGGCGGTGAGTTCAAAAAAGAGGATCCGTCCCCTGTCAGTATACGACAGAGGTATCTAAAGAGCAATTTGGCGTAATACAATCTCAAATATTAAGCATAGACGCCTAGTCCAAAATGTGAGCCGACACCCAATTCCATGACCTAAACTAAGACCGAGAGACAGTAGATGGAAGGACTGTACTCGTATGGACTCGAGAGCCTAATTGGTCACACGGAAATTCACCTAATTTTTAGTGCCATGGACTGTTGCTAGAGAGACACCCTTGGTGATGGGCTTGCTTGATTAAGGGTGAATCAATAATTATTAATTTAATTTAATTTAATTAATGATAACGTTAGACACTTGCTTAAGTCTAATTACAAGAGTGAATCTAAAGAGTCACACACAAATTACCAAAAATGAACAAAGAATTAATTTAGAATTAATTAAACAAGTAATTAAATTACTTACAAATGAGAGTTTCATTGGAGGAAAAGCCAAGGATAAATTAATGAAATTAATTTATAGTTGGCTTTTCCTTTTATTTAATATGATATACCTTATTAATTAATAAAGACAATGAGGGCTTGTGTATTTAATTGGATTAAATACATGTTGGGCTCAATTGGATGAATTTTTTTTTATTAATATTGAATTTAAATAAAAATTCATTGGGCTTGTATTTTTAAGGCATAAAAATTAGCCATTCCCCCGTTTTGAGCCCATGAAAAAATTCTATGAAAGGAAATAAATGGCTAGCAAATTGCAATTTTGAAAAGTGCAATTTTAATCATCTTCTTGATTTTCAATTAAGGAGACATACCTTATAGACAAATGAATATATCTAGACACATTCATTTACATCTATATAGGGTATATATATCATATTGTATGTAATTCATCAAAGGAAGATAATTATTTGCACAATATACACAAAAACAAAAAAGTACCTCTCCTCTCCCCTCACCTCTTGGCCGCCCCTCTCTCTCTTGCTCTTGAGCAATTTTTTCTCATGTTCTCTTCTAGCAAAGAAAACATTGAGATTCCTCTCCGGTGTGGTCTGGACAAATTAGAGGGTTCCTGTGTTGGAGCCTCAAGTGAACAACATTTCAACCGAAAGCTAGAAAAACGAAGGTATCGTACTTCTACTTTCTCTGATTTTCAATTTATGTATTTTCACCTCAGCCCCGCAAGAGTTGGGCCTAACACCTAGCATTGCTGAACCGATTGTTATCTTCTGCGATAACAATGGGGCAATAGCAAAATCAAAGGAACTGAGATCTCATTGTCATTCCAAACACATTCTTAGATGCTACCATCTACTTTGAGAGATGGTGAGTAGAGATGACGTACGGATGGACCGAGTCAACTCAGCGGAAAACATAGCAGATCTACTGATTAATCCGTTATCGCAAATTGCTCATACTCAACATCTTGATAAGATGGGTTTGAGGTCGATGTGTGATTGACTTTAGGTCTAGTGGGAGATTGTTAGGTCAAGATGGTTACTGCCAAAATGTTGCGTCTGAAACATTCCAAGTCGAGGACCTCGAGAATGGGCATTAAGAGTCTTATGAAGACATGAACTAAGAGTCGCATTCAATTAGTGAGTAATGTATTTCATCGGTGACAGATGATGGGAATCTATGGGATCATGGTGGGTTGATTGAATAGGATTCAAATCATCTGAATTGACTCGCGAGGACCATCATATGAAAAGGCTTGATCGGTATGACTCGAATCCCCTGCTTGGATAGTATGCGAGTAGTTCTGAGACTTGAGAAATCACGAAAATCATGTGCATATGATAACTGTATCTAGGATTTGCATGAGAAGTGATTGTGTCAATGACATAATCATAATTAGCTTTTTCCAGCGTAGTCGGAATATGTAGCGCGGGCAGTGAGTTCATAAAAGACGATCCTTCCCCTGTCAGTATATGACAGAGGTATCTCCTATAAACTTGGAGATGCGCTCACGCTCTATAAACCCATGGCCGCAGTCATTGGTCGAATAGGAAAAGAAGTTCCTATGTGGAGTAATTTGGCGTAACATGATCTCAAATATTAAGCATAGACGCCTAGTCCAGAATGGGAGCCGACACCCAATTTCATGCCCTAGACTAAGGCCGAGAGACAGTAGACGGAAGGATTGTACCCATATGGACTCGAGAGCCTAAATGTTCACACGAAAATTCACCTAGTTTCTAGTGCCATGGACTGTTGCTAGACGGACACCCATGGTAATGGGCTTGCTTGATTAAGGGTGAATAAATAAGTATTAATTAAATTAAATTTAATTAATGATAACGATAGACACTAGTCCAAGTCTAGTTGCAAGAGTGAATCTAAATAGTCACACACAAATCACCATAAAGGAACAAAGAATTAATTTGGAATTAATTCAACAAGTAATTAATTTACTTACAAATGAGAGTTTCATTGGAGGGAAAGTCCAAGGATAAATTAATGGAATTAATTTATAGTGGGCTTGTCCTTGTTATTTAATATGTTAGACATTATTAATTAATAAAGATAATGAGGCTTGTGTATTTAAATGGACTAAATACATGTTGGGCTCATTTGGAAGAATTTTTTTTGTTAATATTGAATTTTAATTGAAATTCATTGGGCTTGTATTTTTAGGGCATAAAAATCGGCCATTCCCCCGTTTTAAGCCCATGGAAATATTCTGTGAAAGGAAATAAATGGCTAGCAAATTGCAATTTTGGAAAGTGAAATTTTAATCATCTTCTTAATTTTCAATTAAGGAGACATACCTTATAGACAAATGAATATATCTAGACACATTCATTTACATCTATACAGGGTATATATATCATATTGTGTATAATTCATCAAAGGAAGATAATTATTGCACAATATACACAAAAACAAATAAGTACCTCTCCTCTCCCCTCACCTCTTGGCCGCCCCTCTCTCTCTTGCTCTTGAGCAATTATTTCTCAGGTTCTCTTCTAGCAAAGAAAACATTGAGATTCCTATCCAGTGTGGTGTGTACAAATTAGAGGGTTCCTGTGTTGGAGCCTCAAGTGAACAACATTTCAACCGAACGCTAGAAAAACGAAGGTATCGTACTTCTACTTTCTCTTATTTTCAATTTATGTATTTTCACCTCATCCCCGCAAGAGTTGTGTTTAATGCCTAGCATTGCTAAACCGATTGTTATCTTCTGTGATAACAATGGGGCAATAGCAAAATCAAAGGAACAGAGATCTCATTGCCATTCCAAACACATTCTTAGATGCTACCATCTACTTAGAGAGATGGTGAGTAGAGGTCACGTAGGATGGACCGAGTCAACTCAGTAGAAAACACAGCAGATGCACTGACTAATCCGTTGTCGGTAATTGCTCAACATCTTGATACGAAGGGTTTGAGGTCGATGGGTAATTGGCTTAAGGTCTAGTGGGAGATTGTTAGGTGAAGATGGATACTGCCAAAAGATTGGGTCTGAAACATTCCAAGTCGAGGGCCTCGAGAATGGGCATTAAGAGTCTTATGGAGACATGAAAAAAGAGTCGCATTCAATTAGTGAGTAACGTATTTCATCGGTGACAGATGCTAGGCATCTATGGGATCTTGGTGGGTTGATTGACAAGAATTCGAATCATCTGAACTGACTCGTGAGAACCGTCATATGAAAGCCTTCAAGGCTTGATCGGTATAACTCAAATCCCCTACTTTTATAGTATGCGACTAGTTCTCAGACTTGAGGAATCACGAAAGTCACGTGCATATGATAACTGTATCTAGGATTTGCATGAGAAGTGACTATGTCACAGACATAATCATCATTAGCTTTACCCAGCGCAGTCGGAATATGTAGCGCGGGCAGTGAGTTCATAAAAGACGATCCTTCCCCTGTCAATATATGACAGAGGTATCTCCTATAAACTTGGAGATGCGCTCACGCTCTATAAACCCATGGCTACAGTCATTGGTCGAATAGGAAAATAAGTTCCTGTGTTGAGCAATTTGGCGTAACACGATCTCAAATATTAAGCATAGACACCTAGTCTAGAATGGGAGTCGACATCCAATTCCATGCCCTAGACTAAGGCCAAGACACTGTAGACGGAAAGACTGTACCCGTATGGACTCGAGAGCCTAATTGTTCACACAAAAATTCACCTAGTTTCTAGTGCCATGAACCGTTGCTAGACGGACACCCATGGTAATGGGCTTGCTTGATTAAGAGTGAATCAATAATTATTAACTAAATTAAATTTTATTAATGGTAACATTAGACTCTAGCCAAGTCTAGTTGCAAGAGTTAATCTAAAGAGTCACACACAAATCACCAAAAAGGATCAAAGAATTAATTTGGAATTAATTCAACAAGTAATTAAATTACTTACAAATGAGAGTTTCATTGGAGATAAAGACCAAGGATAAATTAATGGAATTAATTTATAGTGGCTTTGTCCTTGTTATTTAATATGTTAGATCTTATTAATTAATAAAGACAATAAGGGATGTGTATTTAATTGGATTAAATACATGTTGGGCTCAATTGGATGAATTTTTTTTATTAATATTAGATTTAAATAAAAATTCATTGGGTTTGATTTTTTTAAGGCATATAAATCGGCCATTCCCCCGTTTTGAGCCCATGAAAAAATTCTATGGAAGGAAATAAATTGCTAGCAAATTATAATTTTGGAAAGTGCAATTTTAATCATCTTCTTGATTTTCAATTAAGGAGACATACCTTATAGACAAATGAATATATCCAGACACATTCATTTACATCTATACAGGGTATATATATCGTAATGTGTATGATTCGTGAAAGGAAGATAATTATTGCACAATATACAGTACATAAAAACAAAAAAGTTCCTCTCCTCTCCCCTCACCTCTTGGCCACCCCTCTCTCTCTTGCTCTTGAGCAATTTTTTCTCTTATTCTCTTCTAGCAAAGAAAATGTTGAGATTCCTATCCGGTGTGGTGTGGACAAATTAGAGGGTTTCTGTGTTGGAGTCTCAAGTGAACAACATTTCAACTGAAAGCTAGAAAAACGAAGGAGTCGTACTTCTACTTTCTCTTATTTTCAATTTATGTAATTTCACCTCAGCCCCGCAAGAGTTGGGTCTAATGCCTAGCATTGCTGAATCGATAGTTATCTTCTGTGATAACAATGGGGCAATAGAAAAATCAAAGGAACTGAGATCTCATTCACATTCCAAACATATTCTTAGATGCTACCATCTACTTAGAGAGATGGTGAGTAGAGGTGACGTACGGATGGACCGAGTCAACTCAGCAGAAAACACAGCAAATCCACTAACTAATCCGCTGTCGCAAATTGCTCATACTCAACATCTTGATAAGATGGGTTTGAGGTCGATGGGTGATTGACTTTGGGTCTATTGGAAGATTGTTAGGTCAAGATGGATGCTGCCAAAAGGTTGGGTCTGAAACATTCCTAGTCGAGGACCTCGAGAATGGGCATTAAGAGTCATATGGAGACATGAACTAAGAGTCGCATTCAATTAGTGAGTAACGTATTTCATCGGTGACAAATGCTGGGCATCTACGGGATCTTGGTGGGTTGATTGACTAGGATTTGAATCATCTGAACTGACTCACGAGAACCGTCATATGAAAGCCTTCGAGGCTTGGTCGGTATGACTCGAATCCCATACTTGGATAGTATGCGAGTAGTTCTTAGACTTGAGGAATCACGACAGTCACGTGCATATGATAACTATATCTCGGATTTGAATGAGAAGTGATTGTATCACAGGCATAATCATCATTAGCTTTGTCCAGCGCAATCAGAATATGTAGCGCGGCGGTGAGTTCCAAAAAGAGGATCCGTCCCCTGTCAGTATATGACAGAGGTTATATCCTATGAACTTGGAGATGCGCTCACGCTCTATAAACACATGGCCATAGTCTTTGGTTGAATAGGAAAAGAAGTTCCGATATCGAGCAATTTGGCGTAACACGATCTTAAAAATTAAGCATAGACGCCTAGTCTAGAATGGGAGCCGACACCCAATTTCATGTCCTAGACTAAGGCCGAGAGATAGTAGACGAAAGGACTGTACCCGTATGGAGTCGAGAGCCTGAATGTTCACACGAAAATTCACCTAGTTTCTAGTGCCATGGATCGTTGTTAGACAGATACCCATGGTGATAAGCTTGCTTGATTAAGGGTGAATCAATAATTATTAATTAAATTAAATTTAATTAATGATAACGTTAGACACTAGCCCAAATCTAGTTGCAAGAGTGAATCTAAAGAGTCACACACAAATCACCAAAAAGGATCAAAGAATAAATTTTGAATTAATTCAACAAGTAATTAAATTACTTACAAATGAGAGTTTCATTGGAGGAAAAGCCCATGGATAAATTAATGAAATTAATTTATGTTGGGCTTATCCTTGTTATTTAATATGTTAGACCTTATTAATTAATAAAGACAATGAGGGCTTGTGTATTTAATTGGATTATATACATGTTGGGCTCAATTGGATGAATTTTGTTTTATTAATATTGAATTTAAATAAAAATTCATTGGGCTTGTATTTTTTAAGGCATAAAAATCGGCCATTCCCCCATTTTGAGCCCATGGAAAAATTTTATGAAATGAAATAAATGGCTAGCAAATTGGAATTTTGGAAAGTGCAATTTTAATCATCTTCTTGATTTTCAATTAAGGAGACATACCTTATAGACAAATGAATATATCTAGACACATTCATTTACATCTATACAGGGTATATGTACCATATTGTGTATAATTCATCAAAGGAAGATAATTATTGCACAATATACACAAAAATAAAAAAGTTCCTCTCCTCTCCCCTCACCTCTTGGCCGCCCCTCTCTCTCTTGCTCTTGAGCAATTTTTTGTCTTGTTTTTTCTAGCAAAGAGAACATTGAGATTCCTATCCGGTGTGGTGTGGACAAATTAGAGGGTTCCTGTATTGGAGCCTCAAGTGAACAACATTTCAACTGAACGCTAGAAAAACAAAGGTATCGTACTTCTACTTTCTCTTAGTTTCGATTTATGTATTTTCACCTCAGCCCCGCATGTGTTTATTTTATTTCATTATACTTCAAATTATACACAATGTAATATATATATATACCTTGTATAGATGTAAATGAATGTGTCTAAATACATACATTTGTATATATGGTATTTCTCCTTAATTCCATATAAAACAGATGACCAAAATTGAACTTTCCAAAAGTGAAATTTACTAGCCATTTATTTTTTTCGATAGAATTTTCCCATAGGCTAAAAAAGGGGGCTTGGCCGATTTTTATGCGTAAAAAAATATATGCCCAATGAGATTTTATTTAAATCCTCAATTTCAATAAAAAGAAATTCAACCAATTGAGCCCAATATGTATTTAATCCAATTAAATACACAAGCCCTCATTGTCTTTATTTATTAATATGGTCGAACTTATTAAATAACAAGGAGAAACTCATTATAAATTATTCCATTAATTTATCCTTGGGCCTTCCATCTAATGGAACTCTCATTTGTAAGTAATATATCTTGTGGAATTAATTCCAAATTAATTCCTTATTCTTTTCTGGTAATTTGTGTGTGACTTTAGGTTCACCTTTCAGCCAAACTTGGGCTAGTGTCTAACACTTTATTAATTAAATCTATTTAATTAATAATTCTTGATTAACCCTTATCAAGAAAGCCCGTCACTATGGGTGGCCATCTAGAAATGGTCAATGGCATTAGAGACTAGGTGAATTTCCGTATGGACATTTAGGCTCTCGAGTCCATATGCGTACGCTCCGCCGTCTACCATCCCCCAGGTAAAAGAATCAGTATGACCCGGTAACGCGGTGGAAGCGTGAAATATAAATTTATTTAAAATGAATCAAAGGGGTGTTGCCTTTGAAATTTTCGGGCATTCAGTGTTTATCAAAAGCAAAATAATCAAAATGTAAACATGCTAGACAAGTGACTAGAGGATAAAACAAAAAGCATAGAAACAAAAATGAAACTTTACCTTTTGTTTCTATAGTTGAACAGCAACATGTGTTGTTCCCTTTACGTTCTCCCGTTCACTTTAGGATCCAAATTAGAACCCCTCTAATTTGTCCACACCACACTAAGGAAGAGATATAGTTCTTTTCTATTGCTAGATAGAACAAAGAATAAGAAAAAAAACAACTCCAAACTAACACTATTGGTTAGTGCTTTTAGAATGTTTTATGTTCTAAATTGAATCAAATTCAACATAGGACAAAAAGGAGAACATTTTTGAGAGAAAAGAGAGCAAATTTTTTCGTGGCTTAGGTTGTTGGTTTACATGATATGTATGTAGTTTTGTATATCACATACAATTGAATTCAAAATTCAATAACTACCAAGTTTGTCTCAAGGCAACCTATACACACACATACATACATATAACTCCATTATCTCATGGTGAGGAGTTTCAGCTCCTTAACTTGCTTCAACCTTCCTCAAATCGGCTTGGGCCTCAAGTATGGATCGGTCTTGATTTAATCAAATTAAATTAAGCCCAATCAAAGTCCATTGGATAATAATTAATTAAATTATTTTTAGCCCAACTAAGTTTAAATATTTATTTAATCCAATTAAATAAATTTAAGCCCAAACTCTAATTAATTGATCTAATCAATTGATTAAGCCAAACTAAATAAATTAATTCAATTAATTTAAAAGTGTTAAGCCCAAAATTAATTAATCCAATTAATTAATTCTTGAGGCATCCATCAAATGGACTATTAAATAAATGATCTAATTATTTATATATTCTCCTCAAATTAATTTAATCCAATTAAATTAACTCGTCTCGGATTAATTCCACCAATTCCATAGTAATTTGTGTGTGACACTTTACGTTCACCCTCAGCTAGACTTGGGCATTTTGTCCAACACAAATATTAATTAAATCTAATTTAATTAATTATTTTTAATTAACCATTAATCATAAATGTCTGTCACCATGGGTGGTCCTATAGCAACGGTCCATGGCGCTAGAGATTAGTGAATGTTGGCGTGAATATTTATTCTCTCGAGTTCCATACAGGTACAGTCCTTCCGTCGATCATCTCTTGGCCTTAGTCTAGGGCATGAAATTGGGCGTCGGTTCCCATCCTGGACCAGACAACTATGCTGAATACTTGAAATGTATTTACTTTATTAATCGACAAAGGAAACCATTTCCTATTCAACCAATCGCTATGGCCATAGACTTAAAGAGTCTAAACCATCTCAAAGTCATAGGAGATATATCCATCATATACTGATAGGGGATGGATTCTATCTTGAAATACACCATCCTCAATATATAATCTAACTACACTGGACAAGGCTTATAATGACCAAATCAAAGACACAATCATCTCTCGCCGGATCCAAGATGTAGCCATTATATGCATGCGAATTCCATGATCCTCATGTTCGAGGACTAATTCGGTACTATCGGAGCCGGGAATTCAAGTCATCCGACCAAGCCTCAAAGGCTTCCATATGACAATTTCCGCGAGTCACTTCAATCAGTTGAGAACCTTGTCAATTAATCCACCAAAATTGCACAGACATCCCATGTCTATCGCCGATAAAACATGGCACTCATCCAATGAATGCAATACTTAGTGCAAGTCTCTATAGGACTCTCGATGCCCAGTCTCGAGGTCCTCGACATGGAACGTTTCAGAGCAACCCTCAGACGTTGGTTTCATAGCTACCATCCAATGCACAACCCAACTATATGCGTTATTTAATTGCTGTGACGTTAAAACACTGTTCAACGTAAATAGTAAGCACATCAAACACATGGTGCCATAGATGAATGCTTACTACATTCCTCAAAATAATATCACATTCATAAAGATTGCTAAATGGTTCCCAAAACTGCCAATCCAATAGGCTTTCTGGTCACCATTTCTAACACTGGGCCTTAGTCTAGGGCATGAAATTACGTGTTGGTTCCCATCCTTGACTAGGCATTTATGATTAATACTGGAGATCGTGTTACGCCAAGTTTCTCGACTAGGAACCTCTTTTTCCTATTCGATCAACCACTGTGACCACAAGTTTATAAGGAGTGAACGCATCTCCAAGTGCATAGAAGATACCTATGTCACATATGATATGGGATGGATCCTCTTTCTGAAACTCACCATCCTCGCTAAATACTCCAACTGCACTGGACAAAGCTTATGATGATCACCCCTCGCACAGATCCAAGATACAATCGTCGTATGCACGTGACTGTCGTGATTCCTCAAGTCTAAACTACTCGCACATTATAGGAGCAGGGGATTCGATTCATACCGACCAAGCCTCCAAGGCTTCCATATGACGATCCCCACAAGTGAATTCAGTTGGTTAACCACCTTGTCAACTAAACCACTAAAATTGTATAGAGGCCTAACGTTTGTCGCTGATGAAACGCGGCATTATCCAATGAATAAAATACACAATGGAAGTCTCAGTAGGACTCTCGAGCCCAGGCTCGAGGTCCTCGACTATAAAACCCGTTTCAGACCAACCCTCAGAAGTTGGTTTCATAGCCGCCATCCAACGCAGCCCAACTACATAGGTTATTAAATGGTTTGTGGGTATCTGTTGTGACGTCAGGACAATATTATTTAAATAAAGATTGCTTGAACGGTTCTGAAACCGACAATCCAATTAGTTTTTTGGTCACCTATTCCTACAATCTCCCACTTGAACTTCAAGCCAATTACCCTGTTTTCAATCTAACCTGATCATGAGCAATTTGCAGTACCGGCTAGGTCTTATGCATCTACTATAGATTCTGTCGATGTTCTGCAGTCCAACCGCACATCACATCTTCCTACCATCGCTCTAAGCAGTTGATGGTGTCTAAGATTTTTTCTTAGATCTGCGATGGGATCTCGGGCCTTTTAGCTTGTGCTATAACATAATTGACATCCTGTAAGGTGACCATTGGCTCAGCCATGCTAGGTAGTACACCTAACAATCGGGCGTAGTCTTTCAATCCTAACCAGTTTCCAATACAACTTCTAAAGTTTCTATATATTCAATTTTCATCATGAACCTCTTTGTGCTATTCCACTTGGAATCTTTTCAAATTATCACAGCTTAAGCGTACCCTCGTTTTGAGACTAAACATTCTTCACATGACGCTGGAAGCTATTATCGCTATATCCTTCTAGAATCATCTATCCATTACTGTGCTTCAAGAGCTCTTCTTTAATCCTTAATTAGGTAATGAAGATAGCTCTTCAATAACTCTCTATTACCTCGTCGGTGCACACCCTATATCCGTTGTTATGTTTAAAACATAAACAACATTGGGATTAGTATACCGAACAACATTCCCACACTACTTATAGTAAAGACATAGAGGATGTCAAACATCTAAGCTCCTCATTAGTCTACCACGACAGAATCTTGGATAGCTTATCCCTAGATAGGAATCCCATTCCTATATGGAGAATTACATGAACAATATTCATGTTTTAGAGTTCCACAACATCTTTCTATCATTCCAAATGATAAAGAAGTTTTAATACCTAAAATACTAGGAACACAATCGAGCTTCCACTGATCTTCCACCTTGTTCTTGATTAAGTCATATATATCATGAACTTGTCAAAACAAGCATTCCAGATACAGGACTTTCAAACCTAGTTTGAACTCAATAGCGGATATATTTTGGCTGCAAGCCATTTATCCAGATCGATGTCTTACAATGCATCCCCTTATTCGATTAGACTCAAAAACTCGTGCCTTTTAGGTAACTAGATTTCTGATCGTTCCCTCAGAGAAGTGAAATACAGTCAGTGAAGATTTGATAATAAATGATGTTCATATTATTCCATAACGAACCTGTACAAATCAGAATCTGAGTCCAATTTTTCTCCCACTTGTCCCTTGCCGTATGCAGGAACATTCTTCATACTCAAGAACTTTTGTAGGATATAGTATCTAGATCACGACTTTAAGAAAATGCCATGTTTTTCAACATGATAGTTTTCGAAAGTCCATATCCCGACAAACCAGGTAATTCAGTAAAATACCAACCGAGCCATGTTTAATGAAGGTTCGATTTGTTCCTTATTAGAGACAGTTCAACATCGTCTTTTCAGGAGGAGTTTTACTGAATCAGAATTCCATTCTCATTAAGACACTTTAAGAACTACTAAATACATACCACCTCGATCAAATGAAAGGTTTGACTTCATTACCATTTTGGTTCTCCACATCAAATCTAATTCCCCGAACATTCTAGAAGTTCTTAGACTTGTGAACCCTCCACTAATCTTTATGTATTTAGTGACCTACATATGTCTATTTGGATCCAATCCAACAGATCGTTTGACAAGCATACTTTGTCCCACAAGTGCTTTCATGGATTTCTTCCTTCTCAGGAAGGATTAATAAGTTAGTAAACTCAAATTATCTATTACTAGACTCTTTCAATCTACCAACCTACTTATCCTTATTAAAGAGATATGGCCTAGCTTGTGCATGCCATTCTCTATAATTTTTTGTCCTTTCAATATCCGTTTAGCTATTTGTTTTGAGCGTACATAATCGAATTATGACATAGAGTATGACAATTTATTATTTAGCAGACTCGTCGTCAAATATAAAAAAGCTTTTATTGATCAAGTTTGTAGTCTAATTTGTCCTACAATTGACTAACAAAAACTTGATTATGTTGGATTACATAATTGAATATTATCTTAACATGAATACCAATGGCAAAGTCCACTTATTCTTATGGTTTTTGCAGTAATGGCCTAGCTATCGCGTAGCTTTAAGACTACATGTATCAGCGTTCTGCTCCTTTTCATTTCTGCAAACCATTTGTGAAATGTGCTTCTAAAGCAAGTGTCCGCTACTTGGGAATAGAAATAGTAATCATGTTGCTCAACAACAAATGCAATAGCTTGGTGGATAGGCGTTCACGACACTCCCTCTTCTAATGCCCCTTGGCAATTTATGCAAACGTCATGTGTAAATCTTGACTGCCGAACCATTTTTCCATTTCCTTTACCCTCGTCCATCGAGGCGATGGGAGAGCTCAAAGCACTTACAACGGCTGACTTTGCTCCATCCTTCTTCCTCATTCAGCATCCGGCACATTTTTATCTACTCATGAATGGTCTTCTCAAGCACATTTAGAGTTCATGGTAAATAGGTCGAAGGAAGAATGAAAAGACTGAAGCATTACGCTAATGTATATCTCCTTTCAAGATCAACACTGAGGTCCTAGAGCTTCTCCACAAGGGATAACATCTTAACCCCATGTTTTATGTACAGACAACCCTCAATCATCTAGGCTTCAGAAATGCTTTCATTTCGACATATCCAATATGTCGGTTGGGTGCCGCAATAAACTAGTTTTATGTGGAGCATTATTGGGCCAACAAAGTCTAGCATGTTATACTGCTCATGGGTCATGGAAGCAAGTACGATGCTGCGGACCTTGCGATCGTCCTCATGGCTAAACCCGAATGTCAAACGCTCTTTCGGCGAGGACCCCTTTCGCTAGTCCGATGGAAGTGGCTTAATCATGACACAAGCCAGGTTTCGAAAATTGAGGTCAATTCTCATATTTCGCAGCCAATTTATTAATAAATGTGTTCCATAAATTAAATCTCAAAGTTAATAATGGAAAGCAAATCTTAGACATACATTCAAAACGTAAAGAGAAAATTAAATAGATTATACAAATATTGTATTTGAGTCAAGACTTGGTCTTTTAGTCACTAACCCCTCCCACTATTTCTACAAAATCCCACCACTCTCAAGTGGGGTTTTAGAAAACCATTTTTTAATGGGCTTGGGATCCACAAGGACAATTTAGCATGCCCTGCTTTTACGATTTACATGGAAAAAGACTCATGGGAGGTATCCAATGCCATTCTAATTGCATGAGATTCCTAAGTTATTTTACCCCATCTCTTCACATGATCACGAGGACTCCAAACGAATCATGCTACTCGGTATTATTCCTAACCCATCAACCTACCCATCAACCAAATCACACCTCAATTGTCGGCCCTCATGACTCGTGAGACAGGGAAACAATGAGCGTGTTTCTTTGTTCATAACAATAATGCAGCTTGCCTTCTATTCCAAATGTGCTACAACTCATAAGACCACATTTGTATACCGGTAGCTTCCTTATCACATTGTTATGGATGGAAGGCTTGGATAGATCGAAAAACCATTTGGATTCAAGTCCATTATGAGTCTAATATTTGCTTAGTGTTAGGCTCAACCCATCAACCAAATCATACCTCAACTGTCGCCCCACGACTCGCGAGATAGGAAAATAGTGAGCGTGTTCCTTTGTTCACAGTAATGGTGCAACTTGCCTCTATTCTAAATGTGCCACCACTCGTGAAACCACACTTGGGTAGTGGCAGCTTCCTCACCAATCTAAGGTCTATCTACGGTGGTCCTATGCTATTACATATGCAATTTGCTAATTAATATACTATTGGGCCTTGTAACTCCTTCTTGGGCCTTCTTTCGCCGTAGCCTTCTTTTTCATGGGCTTGCATCATTACAGAAATAAAGTTCTCATAGAAAATCCTATACTACTCTCATCATAATTGAAAAGAAATCCTGATCAAAAGTCAAAAAAAGTATATAATTGGGGAGGAAAGCAAACCTTATTATTCGAAGGGAAAAAATGAGAGAGGGAGAGATAAAATAAAAGGACACATGAGCCCACCAAACATAAGCAAAATAAATACATTCAAATGGTCAAGGGCTCCGTGATCATCCATTGTCATCCAACTAGATTAATAATTGTTGGAATAGGTGATCAAAAGTCAATTAGATTGGCAGTTTTAGAACCATTCAAACAATTTTTAATTAAGCAATATTGTCCCAATGAATATGGTAAGTATTCGTCTTTGGAGCATGTGTCCGTCGTGCTTGCCAAATTACAAAGACGCGTTCACGCTTTATAAATTTGTGGCCACAGTCGTTGATAGAATTGGAAAAGGAGGTTCCTATGTCAAGAAACTTGGCGTAATGCGATTTCAAGTATTAAGTATAGATGCCTAGTCTAGGATGGGAACTGACACCTAATTCCATGCACTAGACTAAGGTCGGGAGACGACATGGAACCATACCTGTATGGACTCGAGAGTTTAAATGTTCACACAGCCAATCACCTAGTCTCTAGTGCCATAGACCATTGCTAGATGGCCACCCATGGTAACGGGCTTTCTTGATCAAAGGATAATCAAGAATTATAAATTAAATTAGATTTAATTAATAATAATGTTAGACACTAATCAAGTCTAACTGAAAGGTGAACCTAAAGAGTCATACACAAGGAGTTAATTTCAAATATTCCAAAAGTAATTGGATTACTTGCAAATGAGAGAACCATTGGATGGAAAGGCCAAGAATAAATTAATTGGATTAATTATTTATGTTGGACTTGTTCTTATTATTTAATAAGTTTGACCTTATTAATTAATTAGGACAATGTGGGTTTATGTATTTAATTAGATTAAATACATATTGGGTGGATTTTTATTAAATTGAATTTAAATAAAAATCATTAGGCCTTGCATTTTAGTCCATAAAATCAGCCAGCTCATACCCCATTGAGCACATGTAAAAATTATATGGGAGGAATTTTTTAGCTAGCAAATTGTAATTTTGAAAAGTGCAATTTTTATCACCAAATCAAGAAGACTTACCTTATAGATGAATAAATGTTCCTAGATATATTTATGTACATCTATACAAGGTATATATATAACTGCAACATAATATTATTACACAATAATAACAACACAAAAATTTCCTCCTAGTCTCTCTCTCTTCTCCAACCTTTTGGAGTTCTTTTTTCTCTTGCTTTCTTCTAGAAAAGGAAGTATTAGGACTCTAGTACCGATGTGGTGTGGACGAATTAGAGGATTCCTAGGTTGGAACCTCAGATGGACATTCAGCAGAATTAGCCGATTGGAAGCTCGAAACTTTGAGAGATAAATTTCGAATTTAAAATCACGCTTCTATTTTTATTTTCCCAATCATAGCCTCGTATCATTATGTTTAATTGTTGCGTAAATTTTCATACTACATTGAACGCTCGGCAACTCCAAGGGTATACCCCTTGGATTCGTTTGTAATTCTTGCGCTTATTTTTTGTTATTGCATGATTTTGTTTATCGCTTCCGCTAGTGCATTCTCGAGTCGTACCACGCGATCCCTTAAAGTGGTATCAAAACCTGATTTGATGTAGAAGCTATCGATTTTATGTGAATAAGCATGCCGACATGTTTTAACGGCTTTTGAAGCATGTTTTAATTGCTTATTTTATATAATTATACGTAGAAATTAACTTGTTCAATTTTGTAATTAATTGGATGATTTTAGTATTTAAAAAAAATTAGATTTTTCTAAATACTTCGTTTTCATTTTTTTTGTTTTAATATGTGGAATCAAAAAAAAAATTGAAGTGCTGTAGCAGCGCACTACCGGCCAGCTGTACTGTGCGCTAGCAGACATTGGGACGTGCCTAGGCTACCAATTCCAGCAGATGCGCTACGCACCCTAAACAGACCTTAGACTCATTGCGGGCTCAGTTAGTCACATAGGTTGGGCTCGTGATCATCCAACAGGGGTATACTTAATTTTGTTGCATGCGACGCGTTTAGTGATTTTATTTAAATGCATTTAAATATTTGATATTTGTGCATGCAAACAATAATGTAATGAGATTTTGGTCAAACACTCGACATTAACTCTCACTTGGTTGGACCAAGTTAAAGTGTTAGGGTCCAATATGAACTTGGATCAAAATGCTTTGATCTGTCCAAGGTTTCCATCCACAATAGTGTGGTGAGGAAGTTGCCACTACCTAAGTGTGGTCTCACGAGTCGTGGCACATTTGGACTAGAGGCAAGCTGCACCATTATTGTGAACAAAGAAACACGCTCACTGTTACCCTGTCTCACGAGTCATGGGGGGCGACAATTGAGGTGTGATTTGGTTGATGGGTTGAGCTCAACACTAATTAAATATTGAGCCCATAATGGACTTGGATCAAAATGGCATTTTGATCTGTCCAGGCCTTCCATCTATAATAATATCATGGGGAAGCTACCGCTATCCAAATCTAGTCTCACAAGTCATGACACATTTGGAATAGAAGGCAAGCTGCATTACTGTAATGAACAAAGGAACATGCTCGTTGTTTTCCTATCTCACGAGTCATGGGGGCCGATGATTGAGGTGTGATTTGGTTGATGGGTTGGATTTGACATCGAGTAGCATGATTCGCTTGGAGCCCTCGCGATCACGTGAAGAGGTGAGCCAAAATATCTTGGAAATCTCATGGAATGAGAATGGCATCAGTTGCCTCCCACAAGGCTTTTTCCATGTGAATTGTAAAAGCGGGGCTTGGTAAATTGTTCTTGTGGATCCCAAGCCTGCTAGGAAAGAATTTTTCAAAACTCCACTTGAGAGTGGTAGGATTTTGTAGAAATAGTGGGAGAAGTTAACAACTAAAAGACCAAGTTTTAACTCAAAACAATATTGTAATAATCTACTTATTTTTTCTGCTCTATGTTTAGAATGTATATCTTAGATCCATTTTTTAATTTATTTTTGAGATTTATTTCATTTAATGGAATACAAACAATTAAATTGGCTAGAAAAATTGAAGGATTGTCCTTGATTTCCAAACCTGGCTTATTTCATGGATAAGCCACTTCCATCGGACTTGCGAAAGGAGTCCTTGCTTAAAAAGAACATTTGACGTTCGAGATTAAGGCATAAGGACCACCGCAAAGTCCACAGCGTCATACCTATTTTTGTCATCCATGAGCGGTATGATAGGCTGAACATTGGTTAAATAAATGTTCCACATAAATCAAATTTATGAGGCACCGAACTGATATATTGGATATGCCATGACGAAAGTATTTCTTGAAGTCAAGATGATTGAAGGTCGTTTGTACATAAACATTGGGTTAAGATGCAATCCCTTATGGAAAAGCTCTAAGACCTCAATGTTGATCTTAAAAGGAGATGTACATTGACATAACCCTTCAATCTCCTCATCCCTCCCTTCGACCTATTTATCATGAACTCTAAATGGGCTTAAGAAGACCATTCATGAGTTGATAAAAATGGTTGGACCAATAGGAGGCAACGATTAAAAAATTTGCGCCATCGGTGTTAAATTCGGAGGCTTCGACCTCAAGAGCGAAAGGAAAGGGTGCCGAACACCGAAGGAAGAAGGATGGAGCAAAGTTAGCCACTGCAAGCGCTTTGAGTGCTACTATCGCCTTTGGCGAGGGTAAAAGGAAAATAAAAAATGGTTTGACAATCAAAATTCACATATGATATTTGCATAAAATTGCCAAAAGAGATCGGAAGAGGGAGTATTGTGAACTCCCCTTCATCTAAGCTATGGCATTTGTTGAGAAAACATGATTAGTATCGCATTTCTACAAATAGTTTGCAAAACTGAAAAGGAATAGAATGCTAAGATATATAGTCTTAAAGCTAGGCAATGGTTAGGCCATTACTGGAAAAGCAATAAGACTAAGTAAACTTAGCCATTAGTATTCATGTTAAAATAGTATACAATTATGTAACCCAACATGATCAAGTTGTTGGTCAATTGCTGGACAAAATTAGACTACAAACTTGATCAATAAAAAGATTCTTTTGAGTCCCATTGAGTTATTAAAAATGTCGTACTTCATGCCATAATTGGATTATGCATGCTCAAAACAAATGACTAAAATGGATAGTCAAAAACATAACTTATAGAGCATGACATGCATGAGCTAGGCCATATCTCTCTAGTTAGGATGAATAGGTTGGTAGATTCAAAGAGTCTAGCAATATATGACTTGAGTTACTAACTTATGAATCATTCGTGCGAAGGAAGAAAGCCACGAAGGCACTTTACGGGACAAAGAATGCTTGTTAAAAATGATCTATTGGACTGGATCCAAAATAGACATATGTAAGTCACTAAGTACACAAATACCAGTGGAGGGTTAAGGACTTCTGAAAAGTTTGGATAAATTAGACTTGAGGTAGAGAACCAAAATGGTTGCAGAGACAAACCTTTCGATGGGATCGGGGTGGTAAGTATTTAGTGGGAGTTCTTGAAATATCCAAATGAGAATGGAATTCTCATTCGGTGAAATTCCTCTGGAAGAGTCAATGTTGAATTGTCTCTAGTAAGGAAGAAATCAAAATCTTGATTGGACGTGGTTTGATCTGTATTTCACTAAATTAGCTGGCTCATCTGGATGAGGAATTTCGAAAAACGTCAAGTTGAAAAACATGGTGATATCTTAAAGTGGTAATCCAGACACCATATTTGATATGGATTGGCAAACATGTATCCTATAAAAGTCCTGAGTATGAAGAATGGTCATGCATACTTTAAAGGACTAGTGAGAGGCAAATAAAACTTGGAGTCTAATTTATACAAATTTGTTTTGGAATAATACAAACATCATTTATAATCAAAACTTGACCGTGTCTAAGTTCTCCAACAGAACAATCAGAAAACTCCAATTAGCTGAAAAATACGAATTTTTGAAACAGGACAAGGAGAAGCAATGTAAGACATCAACTTCGATAAATGGCTTGGAGTCATAAAATCCGCTATGGAGTTCAGACTAGGTTTAAACGTCCTGTATACTTGTTTTGACAAGTTCATGAGGTACATGACTCGGTCAAGAATAAGAAGGAAGGTTAGTGGGAGCTCAATTGTGTTCCTAGTGTTTTAGATGGTTAAAAGCATCTTTGATTATTTGGAATGATAGAAAGATGTTGTGGAACTCTAAAACACGAATATTGTACATAAAATTCTTCATATAGGAATTGAATTTCTATTTAAGGATAAGATACAAGATTCAGTCATGGTAGACCGATGAGGAGCTTAGATGTTTGTCATCCCCTACGCCTTTGTTGTAAGCAGCATGGAATGTTGTTCGATGCACTAAGCCCAATGTTGCTTATGCTTTTTAAGCATAACAACGGATATTGAGTGTGCACCGATGAGGTAACAGGCAGTTATTGAAGGGCTATCTTTAATACCTGAATAGGGATTAAGGAATAACTCTTGGCGCACATTAATGGAGAGTTGATCCTGGATGGCTATAGCAATAATAGCTTCCAGCATCACATGAATAATATTTAATCTCAAAATAAGCGTGCATTCAAGCTTTATGATGATATGGTAATATTGGAAAGGTTCAAAGTGTAATATCATAAGGAACTTCATCGTGAAAACTTGAATATATGGCAACTTTAAAAAATTATATTAGAAAAATGATTAGGATTGAAAAACAACACCCAATTGTTGGATATGCTACTCAGCATAACCGCATCAGTAGTCACCTTGAAGGATGACAACTTGGCTATGGCACAAGGTAAAAGGCCCGAGATCTCATCACAGGTTCAAGAAAAAATCTTAGACACCATCATCTGGTTAGAGCAATGATAGAAAGATGTAACGTGCGATTGGACCGCAGGACATAGGCAAAAACTACACTAGACCCATAAGACCTAGCCTATATCGCAGATTGCTCATGATCAGAATAATCTGAAAATATTAGCAATTAGCTTTAAGGTCAAGTGGGAGATTGTTGGAATAGGTGATCAAAAGCCAATTAGATTGGTAGTTTTGAGAACCATTCAAGCAATCTTTATTTAATCAATATTGTCCCGACGAATATGGTAAGTATTCATCTTTGGCGCATGTGTCTGTTTTGCTTGCCAAATTACGTTAACCACTGCTTTGACGTCACAATAGATGCCCACAGACCACTTAATAACACATATAGTTGGGCTACGCATAGGATGAAGGCTTTGAAACTAACTTTTAAGGGTTGTCTGAAACGTTCCAAGTTGAGAACCTCGAGACTGGGCATCGAGAGTCCTATAGAGACTTGAATTCAATATTTCATTCATTGGATGAGTCCATGTTTCATCTGCGATAGACGTTAGACGTCTATGCAATTTCAGTGAGTTAGTTGACAAGGTAGTTAACTGACTCATGTGAGGATCGTCATATGGAAGCCTTAGAGGCATCATTGGTATGACTTGAGTCCCCGATTCCGATAGTACGGGACTAGTCTGAAACTTGATGAATCACGGTAGTCATGTGCATATGATGGTTGTATCTTGAATCTGTATGAGAGGTGACTGTGTCACAGACATGATCATCATAAGCCTTGTTCAGTGTATTGGGAGTATGTAGCAAGGACGGTGAGTTTCAAGAAGAGAATTTATCCCTTGTCAGTATGTGATAAAAGTATCTCCTATGCACTTGAAGATGCGTTCACGCTTTATGAATATGTGGACACAGTTGTTGATCGAATAGGGAAAGGAGGTTCATATGTCAAAAAACTTGGTGTAACGCGATCTCAAGTATTAAGCATAGATGCCTAGTCTAAGATGAAAACCTACACCTAATTCCATGCCCTAGACTAAGGAAGGGAGATAGTAGACGGAAGGATCGTACCCGTATGGACTCGGGAGCTTAAATGTTCACACGATGATTCACCTAGTCTCTAATGCCATGGATCGTTGCTAGACGGCCACCCTTGGAAACGGGCTTTCTTGATTAAAGGATAATCAAGAATTATTAATTAAATTAGATACTTGCCCAAGTCTAACTGAAAGGTGAACCTAAAGAGTCACACACAAATCACCGGGAAAGAACAAGGAATTAATTCCACAAGTAATTGAATTACTTGCAAATGAGAGAACCATTAGATGAAAAACCCAAGGATAAATTAATTGGATTAATTTATGTTGGACTTGTCCTTATTATTTAAAAAGTTGGACCTTATTAATTAATGAGGACAATGTAGGCTTGTGTATCTAATTAGATTAAATACATATTTGCCTCAATTGGATGATTTTTTATTAAATTGGATTTAAATAAAAATCATTGGGCCTTGCATTTTAATCCATAAAATTGGCCAACTCATACCCTATTGAGTACATGTGAAAATTCTATAGAAGGAAATTTTTGGCTAGCAAATTGCAATTTTTTGGAAAGTGCAATTTTGATCATCTTCTTAATTCGAAATCAAGAAAACTTACCTTATAGATGAATAAATATATCTAGATATATTTATGTACATCTATACAAGGTATATATATTAGTGTGACATAATATTATTGAAAATAATATTATTACAGAATAATAACAACACAAAAATTTCCTCCTAGTATCTCTCTCTTCTCTAACCTTTTGGAGTTCTTTTGTCTCTGGCTTTCTTCTAGCAAAGGAAGTATTGGGACTCTAGTACCGGTGTGGTGTGGACGAATTAGAGAATTTCTACATTGGAATATTGGGTGGACATTCAAAAAATTAGCCGATTGAAAACTCAAAATTTTAAGAGTTAAATTTTGAATTAAATTCACACTTCTATTTTTATTTTTCCAACCGTAGCCTCGTATGATTATGTTTTATTGTTGAGTAAATTTTCATACTTCCAAGAGTATACCCCTTGGATTCGTTTGTAATTCTTGCGTTTAGTTTTTTACTGCGCGATTTTATTTATCGCTTCCACCAGTGTGTTCCTGGGCCGTATCACGCAATCCCTTCAATTATCTTATTAAACATGCTAGGGAAAAAATAATACATCCCTTGTATAATTAAAAAATCATGATACCCAATATCATAAAAAATAATTATATACAAAAAGCACAAGTTTAAATTTGCAATTTAAAGGATAATCAAAATATGTGCATGCACAAAAATATATTAATAAAGTAATTTAATTTTAGAAAAAATTCAATTTAATCCAAAATTCAAAACAAATATCCAAAGATAAGAAAATCGAATTTTTTGGAGAAACAGGAAAAAAACGACGCAGTCGTCCGCCGCCGACCTACAACCATGCGCACACACACTATGCAACGCCGGCTGGCGATGCGCCGCTACAATGACTTTCGAATTTTTTGTTTTCTTCCACACATTAAATTGAAAATAAAATTAAGCAACTAGAAAAATTAATTTTTCTCAAACACTTAAATCATCCAATTAAATACAAAATTAAACAAAATTTCTATACATAATTATCAAAAAAGTAAACAGTTAAAAAAATGCTTCAAATAAAACATTAAAACACGTTAACATGATTATCACATAAAACCATCAGCCCCTACATCGAACCGGGCTCTAATACCACATGATGGATCAAGTAAAACGGCCCCGGAACAGGCGAACGAAAGCGGTAACGGAAATGCATATAATAATTAAAATCAAAACATAAAATAATGAATCCAAGGGTTGTACCCTTGGAGTTTTTGGGCGCTCGACGCGGAATAAATACAAAATAAAGACATAAGTTGGCTGAGGTAAAATTACATAAAGAAACCGAAATGAGATCAATGGATGAAATTTTACCTATATCGGAATTTCGCAACTTTCAACGTTCACCTGAGTCTCCAACATAGGAACCCTCTAATTTGTTCACACCACACCGGTACTAAGATCTCAATGTTCACTTTTTTAGAAGAAAACAAGAGAAGAAAAGCACTCCTAGAGTTTGAGAGGGAGAGGAGGGCGAGATTGTTAGAAGAAAAAATTTTGTTATGTTATGTGTTATAATATTATTCCCAATAATATGATACAAAATAATATATATAAAACCTGTCACCATGGGTGGCCGTCTAGCGACGGTCCATGGCACTAGAGACTAGGTGACTTCCATGTGAACATTTAGTCCCCCGAGTCCATATGGGTATGGTCCTTCTGTTTGTCGTCTCCTGGCCTAAGTCTAAGGCATGTAATTTGGTTTCGGCTCCCATCCTGAATTAGGCATTGATGTTTAATACTTGAGATCACGTTATACCAAGTTTTTTTATAAAGGAACCTCTTATTTCTATTCAATCAACCACTATGGTCACAGGTTCTAATGAGTGAACGCATCTTCAAGTGCATAGGAGATACCTCGGTCACATACTGATAGGGGACGAATCCTCTTTTTGGAACTCACCGTCCTCGAACATACTCCTACTATACTAAACAATTATTATGATCATGTCTGTGACATAATCACCTCTCCCACAGATCCAAGATACAGCCATCGTATGCACGTGACTGCCGTGATTCCTCAAATCTGAGGACTGCTCCCGCACTACTGGAGCTGGGAATTCGAGTCATACGATCAAGCCTCCAAGGCTTGCATATGACAATCCCCATGGGCCAGTTCAATCAGTTGAGCACTTTGTCAACTAACCTACTGAAATTGCATAGACGTCCAACATTTATCGTTGATGAAAACTCAGTGCAAGTTTCAGTAGGACTCTCGATGCTCAGTCTCGAGGTTCTGGATTTGGAACGTTTTAGACCAACCCTCAGAAGTTGATTTTGTTAGAATTTGTGACCAGATGTTTTGAGAACCATTTAGCAATCTTTATGAATGTGATATTATCTTGATCAATGTAGTAAGCATTTATCTGTGGCACCATATATTTGTTATGCTTACTATTTACGTTGAACGGTTTTTTAACGTCACAACAAATGCCCATAGACCAATTGAATAACACATGTAGTTGGGCTTCACATGGATGGAAGCTATGAAACCAACTTTTGAGGGTAAGTCTGAAATGTTCCAAGTCGAGGACCTCGAGACTGGGCATCGAGAGTCCTAAAGAGAGTTGCATTAAGTACTGCATTCATTGGATGAGTGTCGTGTTTCATCGCGACAGACATGCGATGTCGATGCAATTTTAGTGGATTAGTTGACAAGGTTGTTAACTGATTGAACTGACTCGTGGGAATCGTCATATGGCAGCCTTGGAGGTTTTGTCGGTATGACTGGAATTCCGGACTCCGATAATACAGGATTAGTCTTTGGACTTGAGGAATTATGGCAGTCGCATGCATATGATGGTTATATCTTGAATTGGCGAGAGATGACTATATCTTCGATGTGGTCATTATAAGCCTTATTCAGTATAGATGGAGTATATAGTAAGAGCACTGGATTTCAAGATAGAATTCATCCCCTATCAGTATATGATGGATATATCTCCTATGCGCTCTGAGATGGTTTAGACTCTCTAATCTATGGCCATAACGATTGGTTGAATAGGAAATAGGTTTCTTTATCGATCAATAGAGTAAACGCATCTCAAATATTTAGCATAGTTACCTAATCCAAGATGGGAACTGACGCCCAATTCCATGCCCTAGACTAAGGCCGAAAGATGATCAACGGAAGAACCGAACCTGTATAGAACTCGAGAGCCTAAATGTTCACGCCAACATTCACCTAGTTTCTAGTACCATAGACCGTTGCTAGACGGCAACCCATGGTGAGGAGTTTTTTTTATTAATGATTAATTAAAAATAATTAATTAAATTAGATTATTTAATTATTTGTGTTGGACATAATGCTCAAGTCTAGCTAAGGATGAACTTAAAGAGTCACACACAAATCAGTATGGAATTGGTGGGATTAATTTGGAATATTAATTCGAGAAGAACGAATTAATTTAATTGGATTAAATTAATTAAAGGAGAATATATAAATGATTAGATCATTTATTTAATAATCCATTTGATAGATGGCTCAAGAATTAATTAATTTTTTGGCTTAGCACCTTTAAATTAATTGGATTAAATTTATTATGTTAGGCTTAATTAATTGATTGGATCAATAAATTAGTGTTTGGGCTTAGATTTATTTAATTGAATTAAATGAATCTTTGGACTTAGTTGGGTTAAAATTAATTTAATTAATTATTGTCCAATGAACTTTGGTTGGGCTTGATTGAATCAAATTAAATCCAGCCTGGTGCATACTTGAAGTTCAAGCCCATTTGAGGGAGGTTGGAGCAAGTTAAGAAGGAGTTAAGACTCCTCACCATGATGAACATGATGGAGTAGTTATTTCATCATGGTTGGAGGTTATATGCATGTGTGTGTATAGGTTGTCTTGGAGGCAAACTTGGTAGTTATTGAATTTTGAATTTTATTGTATATAATATACAAAACTACACACATTTTATTGAATTTTCTTGGAACCACCGTCCTCGCTACACATTATGACTGCACTGGACAAGGTTTATAATGATGATACAATCACCTCTCACACAGTCCAAGATACAACCATTATGTGTACGTGAGTACCATGGTTACTCAACTTTGAAAGCTACTCTCGTACTATTGGAGCCGGAGATTTAAGTCGTACCAATCAAGCCTCCAAGGGTTTCATATAACAATCCGCACGAGTCAGTTTAGTCAATTGACCACCTTGTCAACTAACCTACTGAAATTGCATAGACGTCCAACGTTTGTCATCGATGAAACACGACACTCATCCAATGAATGAAATATTTAGTGAAAATCTCAATAGGACTTTCGATACCCAGTTTCGAGGTCCGCAATTTGAAAAATTTCATACCAACCCTTAGAAGTTGGTCTATAACCTCAAGTAATGCGCAACCCAACTCATGGGTTATCTAGATAGTCTGTGGGCATTGTTGTGAAGTTGAAGCGATGCTTAACATAATCGGTAAGCACAATAGACACATATACCAAAGATGACTACTTACAATATTCATCCGGACAATATTGCTTGAATAAAGATCGCTTGAATCGTTCTCAAAACTACCAATCCAATTGGCTTTTTGATCACTTATTCCAACAAAACGACGGTTTATGACACTGGGTCATTAATTTTTTTTATATTAATAATATCCCTAAGTTAATTTCTTTTATTTATTTATTTTTTAAAATATGATATATTGATTTATATATTTATTACTAGCCGTCGTGGCACATCGTTCTTATATACGTATACTAAATAAATTTTCACGCTTTAAAGTATATTATAAAAAATAGTAAAATATATAAATAGATACATTATATTAAAAAAGAAAAAAAAATAGAAACTAATTTATCAATTAATATAAAATTTTAAAAATTGTATAAATTACTTATATTATTGAAGGGCATTTTTTAGTTTCACAAAAATCGGTGCAACGATTTTGTTGACTGTCCATTCGTGAGTCTGGAGGCTCGTTATTTTCTATATTACTATAGAAGATTAGTACGGATATAGATAAAATATATTTTAAATAAGAGTAAAATATTAAAACCAGTACATTACATTAACAAAAAAGAAAAAAAAATGATTTATCAATTAATGTAAATTTTGAAAAGTTGAACAAGTTTGTTATTTATCATGAATGATTTTTTTTATTTCACAAAAAATTGGTACAACGGTATAATTGACCGTCATTTGTGAGCGTAAATGGGCTTTTCTTTTTATATTAGTACAGATGGTAATATATTTTAAAATGTAAATATTTATTTATTATATGCACATAGGAACGACATGCCATATCAGCTAATATATTGAAAAGAAAAGTAAAAACAAAAAGTTGGAGTGCTTAAAAAAGTGTTTGGACTGTTTGAGACCAACATGGTTGTGACATATTTAAAATTTTTAATATTTTACTAATAAGTTATAAAAATTGGGTAAACAACCTTTATCTCCAAAACACCAAAACAAAAACAACCAAATCATTAATCCAAACATAATGATACTTACTTATCTCTATTTTTCTTTCTCTATCTCCAAAACACCAAAACAAAAACATCCAAAACATTAATCCAAACATAATGTATAATTTTTTGGTTCAAATAAGCTTGATTTAAATGATTCAAAATTATAAATTATAAACTTAAAATTTATTTTCAATTTAATTTTTAGCGAAAAATTGATGAGCATTGAAAATAAATTCCAGCAAATGCCCTCAATATAAAGCATTAAAATCAATATCGTATTTCTTTATGTTCACAATAAATAAAAATTGAACTTCATCTATCTAAAACTAAACTAAATAAAAATACACAGTGAGTATCCAAGTATAATGTAAAAAAAAAATATTTTGACCAACAAAACTAAAAGGACTTAAAGAGGGTCGAATCCATAATTCTCGAACTCTTAATGGCACAAACTCGAAATTATCCCAACGCACTTGACAAGCCAGAGCAATCCCCCACCAATCTCCCTTCATCCACTCTCTCTCTTCCTGTCCATTCTCTCTCTTCCCTCCCTAAAATTTCTTTCCAATTTCCCATTTATTTTTCCCCCCATCAACCAAAGATTAAAACTTTAATATTTTCTCCACGAACCCAAATACCACCACTCGCTTAAACACTCAAAAAAAATAATTTTCAACCCCTCATATTATTATGGCCTTTCATGTTGCTTGCCCAATTACCTGGTAACCCCTTCTCTAATCTCAACACTTAGCCCAATTATTTATAGTGTGCACTCTTGTATCTATATCTATATGTGTGTATCTCTCTCCCCCGTGTTATTTTTTGGTTATTTTCTGAAAGCACGCACTCGAGTGTGTTTGTGTGTGTGGTAGTGATGTGGGTTTTGAGTTTTGGGCGAATCTTTTATTCTTTTTGTGTGCTTGCAGCCGGCGGATATGTTTCTGTGCTTTGGGCTTTCCGGGGAGGCTGCGGAGCGAGAAGGGCAAGAACGACTTTTTGGAGGAGGTTGCTAGGGTTGAGCAGTTCTTGAATGACCCGTGGTTGATCAAGGCAACGGAGAATGCAACGGTTCAGGTTAAGGTTCCGAAAGTTATTGTCTCACAAGCGCCGCCGCCTCCGCCGCCCCAATTTGCGGCGGTCGTGTCGGTGGGGGGTGGAGAAGATGAGGCAGCCGCGATGGCAGCAGCTTCGGCGCAGGTAAAGAGGGCTGCGCTGCAGAAGCAAGCAGCTGCTGCTTCGATGGTGGCTGAGGATTACGCTAGGAGGTTTGAGTCTGGCGATTTGGCGGTGAGCGTTTTGCTGATTGTACAATTCGAGTTGAGATTGTGTCTGTCTCTTTTGTTCAAAGTTTTGGTTTTTTGTTTGTGGAGTGTGTGATTTTTGTAGGTTCAAACATCCTCAATTGCTGAGTTTACGCTGTTTCGCTTTCAGGTGTTGATATGTTTTCATATTTTCAAATGTGGGAGTTAATGAGAAGAATTTATTTTGATAATAATATTTGGTTTATTTATGTTTACTGTTTTGTGAGTTGAGTCTATTATTGAACGGACTTTGCACTTGCATTTATCAGTTTGTTTGTCAATTTTAAATGTATTCCACTCATTGTAAATGATTTGCTCTGCTCAGGATTCTGGTCTATTGTCTGCACATGTGAAATATTGACCATGTTCATCATCATTCATCACGGATCATTAGTTCCTTTACTGAATTTGTCTTCTAATGGCAATGACAATGCAATGGAATCTCGTGCAAATTAAAGTTTGTGCCTTTACTGGAGAAAGTCCTTTTTTATAACTAGTTATGGCTTATTTTCAGCGTGACATATTTTGTGGGTTACTGTGACTTATTGGCAATATTCATGTTTTGTCGGTAGTCATAAAATTATTGTCAACACAGTACCTGGCTAAATTATCATTTGATATTTAAAATCATATTTAACTGGCTGAATAGAAGTGAGATGAGGTTGTACTCCTAGGTGATCCCTTAGATTGATAAACAAGAGTAGGCAGGTAACAATTTTAACAAACGAGTTTGGGGAAGAATCCACTCTCTGGGTATACAAGGGCTCACAGATGTTTCTAGTTCTTTATAGGTCCCACTTCAGCAGATTTGTGCATGCTGACTAAATTTGACATATAGGTCTATGGGTAAGAAATGTTAAGTGTATAAATGGTAGGATTCACTGGTTTCATGTACTTTGGATTGACATATTTCAAAGGTATAACATGCCCGGAGATGCTATACAATGGACTTTAGTTAAGTCCATTTTTTGGAACAACCTGGCTTAAGGCAGTCTGCTGTACCATGTGTTTGCACTTTGCAGTCCATGTAATACCTGCACTGTCAATATTATGCTTATATTTTATAATGTGGAGAAATTTGTGTATGTTTAGATGCCTTTGGTTAGTAAAGAGTGATTCCTGACATTCTGTATCTTTCTATCTGGCATATGTGATTGCTGGGTGTACAATAAGCATGTTCATCAATCATCACTATCTCAAACCATTTTGCTTTATTGGAATATATATGCACTTTGGACTTGAGATATACCTTTCTCTTGATTATGCTATGTGATACTTGAAAAACATTGGTTTGTTAAGCTACTGGTTGTCCGGGCCTTATTAAGATTAATTTTTCTACCAGACTTCTGTAAAGGATGCTGCTGGAGAAGAGCAAGGTCAGTCAACTACCAAAATAATGTGTCGGCTATGCTTTTCTGGTGAAAATGAAGGAAGTGAAAGGGCAAGAAAGATGTTATCTTGCAATAGTTGTGGCAAGAAGTACCACCGGAACTGCCTAAAAGCTTGGTCTCAACACAGAGGTATTATCTTTGGCTGCAATAAAATAGTGTAAATGCTTGTGCTTTTTGTGATGTAGTTATCGGTTACAGATCTTTTTCACTGGAGTTCTTGGACTTGCCCCTCTTGCCGCATATGTGAGGTACAGATTGATGATTTATCCTTATTGTGAATTCTTTCTGAAATGCATTTTTGAAATCATGATATCCCTATACTGATATGAGCAAGCACTCTACTTACTGATCTTAAACATTTAGATGAAGGCTGGTTCACAATTGAGGAATTATTTGCTTCTTCAAGGGATATGGTTATTTTATTTGAGAATTAATGCCCCATCTAGCATTTGCGTGAATTCTTTGGAGAAAATGTCCTTAGTCCTTAAGCTCCAAAGTTTATCAGTAGGAATGCTGTTTCAGAAAGATGGTGAGCAGAAGTACTTCGGCAGGAGGTGCTTAAGAATGAAGGTGTACATGAAGGGGTTGATATGTTCAGTTTATTATTTATCAGTTATGGTGTTTCGGGAATCCATTTAATTTAAAAAGAAGAAAATGATTAATTTGCTTACAAGTATTTCTTATCTTTTGATATAAATTGATAAGTTGGAATTAAAGGCATTAGAGAATCAGAGATGATGCTTTCTTTCCTCCAGTTGTTTGAGTTTATATACACCCATCTAGCTTCTGATTATTTTGTGAGTTCTTGAAACCACACTCTACTTTATGATGCCCATCTTGATGCATTTTACATATCTGGTTACTCTAGGTGTGTCGAAGAACTGGAGATCCAAATAAGTTTATGTTCTGTAAAAGGTGTGACGGTGCATACCACTGTTACTGTCAGCAACCTCCACACAAGGTGTGCTATGGGTCTTTACTCCCATCAGTTTTACTCAATTATCATTTGCTTATATATTCCGCTTTTGAAACTTGCAGAATGTTGGCCATGGGCGTTATTTGTGTCCAAAACACACCAAGTGCCATAGCTGTAGTTCTTCAGTCCCTGGAAATGGCCTAAGTGTAAGGTTTGTATTTTAACCATGATTTGGGGTTTCTCCTTGTCCTCTACCTACCTAAAAGGTCTTCTTTTTGTCTTTTTCCAGTTAGTTGATTTGCATCTTAAAAAAATTCTGTCAACTGCTTGCTTTGGAATTGTAGAGTGTTGCTTTTAATTGCTTTTGGATCCTAATTCCATTATTATGGTTTCTAACTGCAAATTTATGATTATTGTGTGCTCTTATGTGTTGCATAGAAGCTGCACTAAGGAGTCATCTATTTTAGCAGGGTAGTGGATGTTTTGAAAGTGAAATCTCATATTATATGGGATATGATATTTATATTTTACTCCTCCCTTGGCCCTGAACGATATGGTTATGCATCCTAATGGTTTTTATGGATGATAAGCAGACGCTAAAGAGGGCTTCGAAAGTTTGAGAATGCACTATAAATGAAGTCTTAGTCTTACCATAAGCCAGATTTTAGTCCCTAAGCTTGGGAAAACCAAGCCGTAGTTGTTAAAGGCGCATACCGCATGGTGCAAAGGTGCTCTGGACTATAGATAGAAAAAGCTTTTTACTAACTTCTTGGTCTAACACATTGAAATCCGTTCCTTTTCTATGCAATGCAAATCCTTTATGCAATCTGCCCTTAACTTCTCAAGAATTAGTGCCAAGTATCCAGTTTGCTGAACACTATCTTTATGTTGGAGTCTGCCAGTGAATTTTTTCTCTACTTAAAAAGAGGGAATATATATCATTTTGCATAGATGAAGGATTTATGATTAAGAGTTTTCTGGATGCAGTTGATTTTAGTACATGATCTAAGTACTTTTGTATTTTGTTTTTATCTTATATAACCATCATGGTGGCTTTAGTGTTTGTTGCTTATGATTAAGAGTTCTCTGGATGCAGTTGATTTAGTACTTGATCTAAAGTGCTTTTCTATTGGTTTTTTACCTTATATAACCATCATTGTGGGTTTTAGTGTTCTTACTTCTTCCTTCAGTTTATTTGAATTTATTTTGGTATTCCATCTAATGATAATGCATGTATAGTGTTTAACTTTAGATATGATTATTTTACATGGGATTGTATGTAATAATAGTCTGTGGAATTAGACTTGTGCTCCATTAGGATCTGGGAGTTGAGTGAGCTAAGCATTGAGGAAAATGATCTCCATTGTTTCTCAAAAGAAAGCATGATAAATTTCTTTTGTATAGCTCTGCTGGCTTTTTCAATTTACAAATTTATTTTCTGTCTTTTCTCATAATATTGAAGTACATCCAGGAACTTTTTAAAATTACTGCTTTTTTTAACAAAGTACATTGTGATATATTGTTTTTTCATATTTTTTCCCCTTTTTAGCTTTCCTTCATAGAATGCTTGATCCAAGAGAGGTATCTATATTTGCTATATGCGATTAAATAAAAATGTCATCAATCTTGGAACTATTAGACATGAACAAGGATTGGTGAATTGGAGTTTTTCATGATTAACTCACTGTCTAAGCGTTATACCTAGCTGATTTAAGCTATTTACCCAATATTTATTGTATTCCATGGACAAAGAACTTACTGCAATGCACCTTGCTAATAAAAGAATTGGAGATCGTTGCTAGACAGATGGTTTCTGTTGATAACAGAAAATGCTATATGCTGCTTCTATTCTTATGGAGGATAGCAAGTTTTATTCAATTTGCTTGTTTACTTCCTCATGAGAATAAAATACAACTCCTTCGATTGCACACTTTTCACCACTAGATGGGAGGGAAAAAAAGTTGAAAAGAAGAAAGAGGGGTAACTGTAGTCCTTCCATTGACCTTAAATTTGAAATGCTGTAGATGGTTTTTGGGCTATACTTGTTGTGATGCTTGCGGAAGATTGTTTGTAAAAGGAAATTACTGCCCTGTTTGTTTAAAGGTACGTCTTGAGGCCCTGTCAATTTATTTGATTTATTTGTGCTTTTTACAATAAGTGTACCTCCACAAAGAGCGAGTCAAATACCAACTTACTGAAGCAGCACAAATTGATTGCTCAATTGGTTGCCTTACAAACTGCAGGTCTATAGAGACTCTGAATCAACTCCCATGGTTTGCTGTGATATCTGTCAACGCTGGGTGCATTGTCCCTGTGATGGGATCAGGTCTCTCTAGCTCCCTTCCCTTAACTTCTTTTAGATTGATGCCTTCATGTTCCTTTCTTAAGGGATGCCCTTTTCTATTATGTGATAGGAGGCTGAAATTTTAATTATTATATGGGATTGATCTTAGAGATGACACTACTTGAAGAGAAGGAAAAATGATAAGTTCTGGTTGAGTTTGAAGATCAATGTACAGGCACTATAATTCAGACTAGAATGTTTATGTTTTGTTCCAGGCTTCCAGCCTTTCTATGTTATCACAAAACATATGATGTGTTTTCTTTATTATTTTGAATATTGAAATATTTATTTCTTGTGAAGATGGTTCAGGATTATCTTTGTTTCGAAAGTTAGAATTGTGTTTTTATGTTAGATAGAAGCGAGAAGTAAAATCCCATGATACTGGTATCTTTTTATGTCAAAAATACTGTTGAGATTATATAATAGTGGAGTTTGAGCAAGAGATGTGGAAGTCTTTTCTTGATCTCCTGCTTTGAATATAACTTTTGGGTCTTTCTGTAAAGACTGCAGAAGATTCCAAAGCACTTTCTAGTCCTTGGTAGGAGTAATTGTTTGGGAAATTAAAGAATGGGATTGGACCCGATTCGACTTCTCGAGCTACTTCAATAAAAGAATAATCAGGTTTCTTTGTGATTGGCTGTAATATAGTACTAGTTTGGCAATAATAGGTTTTAAACTGATTTTGTTGTTCTCCTTTGCTGAAGAGCAAAAAGGAATGTATATACAAAGAGAGCAGGGGCCCCCAGGAAGAATGAGAAAATGATTTAAGAGACATTTTATGGAGTGGGCATCAAACAGCTGCAAGAAAAGTGAACCGGGGGCCATTGTTTGGAATTTGTAAATCTGGAATGCAGTTATTCACCTATCCAGGAATACACTTTTACTTTCCAAATCTGGCTAGAATCATTTGAAATTTTCATTTACCAACATAGGATCTTTGACCCATTGACTGGATATTCTTGTTTGCACTTAATTGATTTGCACATCACCAGACAACGCCTAACATAGTCGTATTAATTAAATTGAAGTACTTTATCCTGCCAATTATCTCTCTTTGGTACTCTTTGTCTACCCCGACGCCACCACTGGGCTTGAGAAGTAACAGCTAAACATATTTTCTGGTGTTGGCTGCATTTGACCTAGGTTACAATATAAAACACCTATTCTGTCTATCTCTTTGCAGCTTTCAGGCTATCAACATTCGCAATTTTGTTTCAGATGCTTTACTTTACCGTGCATCCTTAACTTTTTGTCCAAAACACTTCGCACTTCACTTCTTATCTTAGCATGTATTTCTTTTGGCAAACTTTATTGTTTCTAATTTTTTTGGAAACAAATTTTCAGTGATGCAAAATACATGCAATTTCAAGTTGATGGAAATCTCCAATATGTTTGTCCTACTTGTCGTGGAGAATGCTGCCAGGTGGGTTCTCTTGGATGATTGGTTTAAAGGATATGAACCATGCACATGATGCTCTTGCTTTTGCTACTTTTTATAGTTCTCTATGTGTCTCTTACTCTTACCAGATCAGGAATCTTGAGGAGGCTGTTCAGGAGCTCTGGAGACGAAGAGATGAGGCTGACAAGGATCTGATAGCAAGCTTGAGGGCAGCAGCTGGTCTGCCAACTGAAGAAGAAATTTTTGACATTTCACCTTTTTCTGATGATGAAGAGAGTGGACCCATCTTAAAGAATGAGTACAGCCGTTCTTTGAAGTTTTCTCTTAAAGGGTTAGGTGATAAATCACCACGGAAGAGCAAAGAGCATGGGAAAAAATCTTCAAATAAGAAGTATGGCAAGAAAAAGGGTAACGAAACATCTATAATTGGTGGAATTGATGCTTATCAAAGTATTGGTGGGAACGCTGATGGTCCATTTGGATATAACACAGGCGATATTAAGAATGAAGAAATGCAATTTTCTGGTGAACTTGCTAGTCTCTCTCCTGTTGCCGGAGATTTGACAGAAGGTGTATCTGCAGCAAATGAGGCTGCGGTCTCCAAACACAAGAATGTTGATGAGGTTACAACAACCAATGTAACTAAGGCATCTAGAACTATCAAAATAAAGAGTAGTAAGTCTCACGGCTTGAATACCAGGGAGGAAACTGGAACTAATAATGGCGGGCCCAAGACTACGCAAGGACCAAAGCTTGTTATACATTTGGGTGGGCGAAGTAGAAATGCAACTAGTCCTCCAAGATCTGAAGGTTCGAGCTTCAAAAGGGGTCAAGAATTGCCTTCTTCAAATGGTATGCCCTGTTTTAACACATTTGTGCATTTTCTTTTATTTCCACTGGCAAACTTTGTCTTCATTATCTATTGAGGTTATTATATGATATGGGTAGGATGCTTTTGGTCTGTTATTGTGTGGGATTGCAAAGGACCAGTGGGGATTACAAAGTATGAGAGAGTATCTTCAGGGTATTCTGGGCAATTAAACTGTCACCACTTAGTGATATGCAAGACTATGGATGGATTGTTCTCATCTTAAAAGTATGCTCTCCGGTTTGAACTTAATTGAACTAAAAATTGGGCCAAAATTAACGTTTTTGGTCAAAATTCTTAGAATTTGAAACCCAACTTCAGCCCTTAATGAAATCATACTATTTAATATTTTGTTTTCGTTCATGAACTTTATGATTTCTTAGTAAGATAATGTGGTCTACATTTATTTAGTAGGAGCTGAGGATACGAGTCAACTGAAACATCCTGAGTATATCGACAGGCCTGACACTGGATCTAAATTTGGCGATTCAAAAGGTAATGCCTTGTTTGAGAAACTCTGTCCTCTGTCATCCATCTTCATTTGTGTCATCCCTCTATACTTATATGCACTGATGTCTTGTGTGTTGCAGGACACAAAATAGACCACACTGATCAAAAAAAGGGTCCTAAGTTACGAGAAAAAGACAGCCATTTGATAAAGTTCAAGAATGCCAATTCAGAACTCTCTATCATTAGCTCAAAACTTACTGGAGGAGAATTCGCTGATGGGTATGAATCTGTTTCCCCAAAGAATACATATTCTATTCTAGGAAAGAGGGGTACTGAAGACAGTGCATCTGTAAGGAGTGGCTCTGAAGTCCCAGTCAGTCGGAGGACCAAATATTCTTCCGTGAAGCCTGCTGAGGATAGTCCTATTTCTGGTGACTTGATTGATGATAATAGTAGCATACCTTCCATTTCACAGGCTTCAACCAAGGATCGCAAGCCTTTCTTGAAGTTTAAAATTCCCAAGAATTCTAATAATGGCAACCAAAATGTTCCCAGTAGTTTCAGTAATGTAACTCAGAATCCATTGCCACTTCCTGGGAAGGAAGAGATAACTTATACCCGGGGTCAAAGGTCAAAACGGAGAAGACCAGGACAAGGTGATGAAGATGCATCCCAATGGCGTGAAGACACAATGAAGGACTTCACAGATGCCAATTGGATACTGCAGAAATTGGGAAAAGATGCTGCTGGGAAGAGAGTAGAAGTTCATCAAGCATCCAACAATTCTTGGTGAGTTTCTTCTCGATTATTGGAAAATATCAAGAAGATATATGGGAAAGAAAATAAAATTCTTCACTACCACAGATTGAAAGGTTAGGGAAGCACGGGATTTCGGATTCCATATTAGAATTTGAAATGATCTGAAATTTGAATTGATTTTTTTTTATGATTCCAGTTTCCAGTGTCCCAATTCCCATCTCCAAGCAGAGTGTAATCATTTAGTCCTTCACAAAGCCCATGGATTTTGACAGTTGATTGTCTTGCAGCGTCTTTCTCTACCTTATCAAAGGCTTTATTTGAACTTCTCCTCTTTTTCAGGCATAGGGGGACCGTGGTAGAAGTCTTTGAGGGTACGTCAGTCGTTTCAATTGCTCTTGATGATGGGAAGAAGACCAAGAGTTTTGAACTTGGGAAGCAAGGAATCCGTTTCGTTTCTCAGAAGCAAAAGTATTGATTTAGATATTTGGAACAGATGCTATGTTCTTGAAAGCAAGCAGTGAAAGATCAACCGAAGATTGCAGGGATTGTCTAATCCATTGCCCAACTCCGAAGCTTCGGAAACGTGAAGTCCCTTCCAGCAGAAGCTGTTCCATTTTTCACCTTAGCATCTCATTTTCCTTATCAAATTCAGTTGAATTCATGTCTTTTCAGCCTTCTGTTTTTGAGATTAATATTTCGTTATTGCTGTAATGTGACTGCCGGTCATAATTCTGTGCAGTTAATCTGTCGAGCTTCTATTGTTTGCTAAGGTATGTTTCTGTAATTGCATAGAGTGGATAATGTATTTTAGATCATGCTCCTAGAGAAAGGAATGGTAGTGCTGTAAGCCACATATGACTGATAATTGGCACAGTGAAGGTACCTTCTGTAGGTTAATTGAATGTTATTTGAAATCTCAATTTGTACTTCCAAGTTCTAGTTGTGGAAACAATAAAGAAATGCATGCATGAAGATGTCTGGTAGATGCACCAATTCTGTAAAAGGTTAGTTTGTGTGGAATAAGATTTCATATGCATTCTTCAATGTTATTGTTTATCTAGTTATGTATCTGATGTAAGAATCGATTTTTTCTCTACGTTCTTTTGATTGGCAACTTGAGTATGTAGATGGTTTGAAATATATATGTAAGGTTAATCACCCTTAAATTACTTTTTAAAATGTGAAATTACACATTTCTTCAAACAAAATTCAAAATTACATTTGCACCTCTTTTGAGGACATTTTGTCTACAATTGTGATACTTGTGATAGGATTTGAATGAAAAATGTCGATGTTCGTAAAAAAAAAAAATTATATAAACTTTTAAATTTATCTTTTATTCAGTATTCTCTTAGTAATTAGTATCTTTATACTTGTAATGAAATAAGTGTACTATATGTGGGAGATGTTTAATTTAAGGTATTAGACTTGATATCTCATGATGTGGACCCATGTTTACTTATGCAATCGTCCTTCTGCTTTGCATCGGGCCTGTTTGGAATATGTAAGAATAATGTTTGGATGGCAATCCTACCTAGTCTCACGGGGCACCCTCAAATAAAGGCTGTGTGTCTAGTAATTTGTAGTAAACAACTATTTTCGCCTGACAGCGGTAATAGAATTTCCACCTACACTCGCACTGGGATGCAACAAGAATTGCGATACGAAATCCGACAGCAGCAACACAAGCAAGCAAGTGCAGTAGGAAAGTAGCAAGTTAAGCGCAATTTCAAAATGTGAATATTATTGATAGCGGTATGCAATAAACATTGTACAAACGATACCAGCGCAAGAGAATCATCTTCAGGATGACACTAGCACGTAGACTACACCATGCTTTGCAATACTAATTCCCCCTATAATAGTTTTAAAAAGATTTTTCCTATTTATAACACTAGTTACTGAAAAGGTTGAAAATCACATGTTAGGGGGCACAAAGTCCCTCATGAGTAAAAAAAAATATTTACATGTGTACAAGATGTACAAGATGAAAGACTTAAGCCTAAAACTCTAAGATTGCAAAGGTCCAGCTTCTGTCGGCGAAGTTGTTGGGTCAGTCTAATTGAGCGGTTGCGTGGCCGAATGTGCGTCAAGGGTGTCTAAGGTGCAGGTGACCCTTGATACTAGGTTGATGGGATTGTTTATTCGTTCGCCTATCAACACGGAGATACGGACACGACAACACAAAAAACTTTGAAAAATTAGGACACGACTATGTATAATATATATATTTTTATTATATTGTTCTGAATTTCTCATAAAGTTAAAATATGCAATATAAAAATTATCAAAATAAAATATAAAATAAACATATCTAACATCTGAATTCTTTACCAAAAGTGGCTTAAAAAATATATCTAATTAGCTTATTTTAAAACATATGCAATAAAAAATTTCTAGGATATCCAAATTAGTTTAATCATCATGACCATCTTGTAGGAAGCGAATCGGCCCAAAAAGCGCGATGAAAGCGCGAAAAATAAAAAGTAATGAAATCAAAAGCGTAAGAACCCATTCAGGGGTGTACCTTTGATCTTTCCCAGACGTTTGGTGTAAAATAACATAATATACAGGCTACAAATATAACCAAGAAAACCGAGGTGGTGCAAGAAACGTAAACTAAAATCTTATCCTCGTCGTTTTCTTCAAACGGCTTCTCACATTGACTCCCTTCCAACAAGATCTTTCTCCACGAGATTTTAACCTTTGAAACCCTCTAAATCGTCCACACTAATCACTAAGGATAATCCTTTTCTCGTGCTAGTAAGACAAAGAAAGGAAACGAGGAAATCAAAAGCACATTATGACTTAATGGTTTCGATTTTCTTTCTCGTTCCTTCTTTGATTCAAAAGAACCAAGAAGAACAAGATGGAGAGAGTATGGGGGAGAGACAACACAGAATTTTCTGATTTTGGAAGCGCCAAAAACTTGTGTATGTGTTATGTGTGAGATAAGAGAGTATCAAAGTGTTTTGACCTAGCCACTTATGCAAATTCTCCATCCTCTCAACAACCTCAACCCTAGCCAAGATTTTCAGCCCTTGTGAGCTAAAAATTTGTCCAGGGCCTTCCCAAAATCAACCAATTTCTCATTTTGACCTAAACAATGTCAAAATGGGTCATGGGCTTGGTCTAAAGTGGACTAGGCTCTCATAAATCAAGATATATTCAATGGGCCTAAATTAACATTCAATTTAATTGTAAGTCTATTACTTTAAGTCCTTTAATCCAATTAGAAGACCCAAGTCCACTTTCTCATTTAATTTATGAATATAATCCAAAAACTAAATCAAGGCCAACAAAATTAATTCAACTTTTTAAAAAGCCTATAACCCAAAAGTAACTAGTCCAATTAATTAAATTTTTGGGAAAATTCAGCCCATGGATTTTTATATATAAATAATCCAATCTTTTATTCTCTTTTCAAGAAATTATGTAATCCAATTTAATTAATCTCTACCTTCCAGAATTAATTTTGATTAATTCCATCACAATGCGATGATTAGAGTGTGACTCTTTAGGTTCACTCTCAATTAGACTTGAACGTGTGTGATCGACATAATTAATTAAATCTAATTTATAATTAGTTTCAATTATCATATAACCAGAAATAGCTCGTTACCATGAATGGCTGTTTAGCAACAGTCTATGATAGTAAAAACTTGGTGATAAGCATGAACATTTAGGTTTCGAGTTTCATATGGGTATGATCCTATTGTTAACAGTCTCCCGCCCTTAGTCTAGGGAATGGAATTGAGCGTCGGTTCCTATCTAGGGATGGCAGATGAGTCGAGCCGGCTCGAGCCAACTCGAGCTCATTGGAGGCTGTTCACCAGCTCGCGAGTTGGTGAATATGTTTTTTTATTTTTTTATATATATTTTTATTTTTGAATTTTTTATATATTTAATTTTATATTTAATATTTGATCAGTTTTATAATCTAAATCGACCATAAATTATAATTATTAATCAATATCATACATTTTATTTTGAATAATAATAAATTATGGTACTTTTATTTATACATTTAATCTTTATACAAAAATAAATTTAATCGATCATTTAATAAATTACAATATTTTTTATAATTAAAATTATTATTTAATATGATATATAGAACTTTATGTTATATTTTAATATATATTTGTATTACGTTAATATTTTTTAAATTGACAAGTAATTCACTTATAATTTTTTATTATTTATAAATTTATGTCAAAATTTAGTAATTTTTATGAATTAATCTAAAAATCATAATAATAATAATAATAAAAACAATAATAATTAATAATAATAATAATAATAATAATAATAATAATAAGAATAATAATGATGATGATGATGGTCGAACTTCTAATAATTATTTTATTATATATATAATGAGATTAAAGAGTTTAATCCATAATTACGATATTTTAAAATCCGGGCACCTGATTCATACGAAATTAAATATATACAAGACTGTGTCAATTAGATCATATCACACAGTATGATTTAAAATCACATGGCCTGATTCAACGATACACCATCTTGAGTGATTACTCTTATGTTTCGAGTACGATATCTCGAAATCTCTATATCCAATAAGTCTAAAACTTTACAAAATATATTTTTTTGTAAGTTTTATCATATCTAATGATCTGATCTGAGTTTTGATGGCTCGATTAACCCATATTGTTCAACAACGTAAGATGATAGTTACATCAATGTTATACTAATATTTATAAATATGTAAATTTTGCAGATTGTGAACCTATATTAATTTCAGCTATATTTATGTAAAAATTTTATGATTCGATCTCATGATTAAAAATAATAATAATAATAGTAATGATGATGTTGATGATGGTTGAACAATTTTAATTATTAGTTTATTATATATAATGAGATTAAAAAATTTAATCAATAATTACAATATCTTAAAATCCGAGCACCTGATTCATACGAAATTTAGATATATACAAGACTATGTTCATTAGATCATATCAGATGGTATGATTTAAAATTGCATGGCCTGATTCAATGATACACCGTCTTGAATGATTACTCTTATGTTTCGAAGTATGATATTTTGACATCTGTATATCCAATAAGTCTAAAATTTTACCAAACTTATTTTTTTGTAAGTTTTATCATATCTAACGGTCTGATCTGAATTTTGATGGCCTGATTAACCCATGTTGTTTAACAATATAAGATGATAATTACATCAATGTTATACTAACATTTATAAATATATAAATTTTGCAGATTGTGAACATATATTAATTTCAACTATATCTATGTAAAAATTTTATGATTCGATATCATGATTTAAAATAATAATAATAATAATAACAACAGTAGTAGTAGTAGTAGTAATAATAATAATAATACAAAAAGTCAAAAATCAAAAACCCATCACTCTCTCTTGTTCTCGTTAGTAGTTTCTTCTTCCTCTTTTTTTCTCTCTTTCTGTTTCTTCTCCATTCTTTCTCCTCTCTCAATTCTTCCCCAAATCCATCTCTTAGAACCCTAACCCCAAACTCACGGCAACAAGGATGGCAGGTCAGCAACGAGGACGGAGATGAGTACGGCTTCCATCTTTCTCCTCTCATTTCTTCCCCAAATCCATCTCTTAGAACCCTAGCCCCAAACTCACGGCAACAAGTACGGTAAGTTAGCAACGAGGACGGCGACAAGTACAGCTTCCAGGTAATCCTCCTTTCTCTGTTGCATTACCATTATCAATTAGTAAAATTTCTGAATTTTCTCTCATCTCTTTCTTCTCTCGTTGCCAGGCCTAATTCTATCATTGACTAGGCATCGGTGCTTCATACTCGAGATGCGTTTACTTTATTGATCATCATAGGAAATCCCTTCCCACTCGATCAATTGCTATGGTAGACTTTAAGAGTTTAAACCATCTCAAAACGCATAGGAGATCTCGCCATCATAATACTTACAGGGGACTCATTCTTTCGTGGAATTCACCATCCTCGTTACTGAAGGGAGTGGATACACCTAGGGACCGCACCAAAAGCTTGAAAATATCGAAAAAAAATAGCGATTTAAACATATATCCCTATCAAGGGGTGTACCCTTGGTCCTTTCCCGAACGTTTGGTGTACAACAAAAACAAAAGGCCACATAGAATAACAAGAAAAAACAAAGAAGCGAAAGAAGTAAAACAAAATTTACCCTCGTTGATTTTTCTTGCACGGCTACAAGCATTGATTCCCACCGTTCTAGATTTGGTCATGGATAGATCTCGATGATGAGACCCTCTAAAATCGTCCACCCTTCCACTAATGGACGTGGTCTTTCGTGCTAGCAAGAACGACCATGAAAGAGTAGAGATCAAAACAACTACTATTGATTAACGTGCTTTGATGTCCATTCATTTTTCTTTTGATTTCTAAGACCAAAAGAAGAACTTGGAGTAAAGAGAAAGAGAGAAGACAAAAACAGAGAGGAGGAGAGGCTAGCGTGTGTTGTATGTGTGGCTAGGGTTAGATGTAGGTATATATATAACTAGTCATACATATATATGGAGTTCTAACCTAGTTAAACTCCAAAAACCCTAGCCTCAACCCCATGGACGAAATTTCCTTCAAGGAAATCAGCCAGCACACTCCAAAAACATCCTCCTTGACCTAGCAAAGGCCCAGCCAACGCCTTGGGCTTGAATTTAATGGATCGGGCTCAATTAATTAAAATTAAATCAAGTCCACGTCTAATGAACTTTAATTAACCTAGTTTAACTGCAAGCCCAATATTAAATCATCCTTTAATCCAATTAAACGATTCAAACCTTTTATTATCTCTCTTTCAATTTATAAATCTAATTTATAAATTGGAGCAAGCTCAATAAATCAATCTAATTAATTCTAATTGCTAAGTTAATTCAATCAAATTTACTCTATCCAAGAATTAATAATTCAATAATTAACCCAACTCTTTTGAATTTAATTCTACATTAATTCCATCTCGTTATAGTGGTATGATATGATTCTGTAGGTTGACCCTCAATTAGACTTGGGCGTGTGACCAATTCAATTAATTAAAATTTTAAGTTAATTAATTATTTTCGATTGTCTCATAACTGAATATAGTTTGTTACAATGGGTGACTGTTTAGCAACAGTCCATGGCATTAAAGACTAAGTAAATAACAGCTTGAACATTTAGGCTCCGAAACCATACGACTATGTTCCTACTATGAAAAATCTCCCGACCTTAGTCTAGGGTATGGAATTGGGCGTCAGTTCCGTCACTAACTAGGCAACTATGCTTGATACTTGAGATGCGTTTGCTCTACTGATCCGATCTTGACAACCTACCCCTGATCGATCAATCGCTTTGGCCAAAGACTTTTAGAGTCTAAACCATCTAAAAGTGCATAGGAGAACTCACTGTCACATACTGACAGAGGACATATCCTCTTTTGGAATCTACTATCCTTACTACATACTCCGACTGCATTGGATAAGATTTATGATGACCATGCCTTTACGACACAGTCACCGCTCGCCATATCCAAGACACAATCTTTGTATGCACGTGACTTTCATGATTTCTCAAGTTTGAGGACTAGTCTTGTTCTATCGAAACTGAAAATTTCAATCACACCAACCAAGCCTTAAGAAGCTACCATATGACGATTCCCACGAGTCTATTCAGTCAGTCGTCTACCTTGTCTACTAGCCCACTAAAATAATACAGACGACCTACGTCTCCTACTGATGAAACATGGTTGTAGTACTTACTACAAGTCTCCATAGGACCCTCGATGCTCTTTCACGAGGTCCTCGACTTTAAACATTTCAAATCGACTCTCAGAAGTTGGTTTCATAGCTCCAAACCTATACACTGAAGGATCACGTGGTACGGCCAGAGAACACGCTAGCTGAAGCAGCGAATAAAAACACATGATAACAAAAATAAAACGCAGAAAATAACGAATCTAAGAGGTGTACCCTTGGAGCTCCCGAGCGTTTGATGTATAATAAAATAAAACATAAATGGGACTGATGTGGAATCACAAAAACCGAAAATAAAATAGGATGAAAACGAAACCTTCATTTTCAAACGTTCAGTTGAAACGTACTTCACTTAAGGCTCAAACATAGAAATCCTCTAATTCGTCTAGAACCACACTGGAGTCGGGGTCTCTATGTCCTCTTTACTAGAAGAGAACAAGAGATAGACAACACACCAAGCATGCTAAGAGAGAGGGGTGGCTGAGAGCTTCTTGGAAGGGGGAGGGGTGATTTTTTTTATTGTGTAATAATGATGATAATTATTTTCCAAATAATTATGGATCATATATATATATATATCTTGTATTGATAATTAAGAATGTTTCTAGATACATTCTTTTATATACAAGGTATATTTCTCTTTATTCCAAATAAAAAAATTCCCAATAATGGCTAGAATTGCACTTTTCAAAATTGCAATTTTCTAGCCATTTATTTCCTTCAATGGATTTTCAAGGGCTCAAAATTGGGGGGCTTGGCCGATTTTTATAGTTTAAAAATACAATTCCAATAAATGTTATTTGAATTCAATTTTAATAAATATCCATTTAATTGAAGCCAATTGGTATTTAATCTAATTAAAGACATAAGCCCAAATTATCTCTATTAATTAATAAGATCCAACTTATTAAATAATAAGGACAAATTCAATATAAATTAATACCATTAATTTATTCTCGAATCTTTTTTCATCCAATGGATCTCTCTTTGTAAGTCATCCAATTACTTGTAGAATTAATTCTAAATTAATTTCTTGGTCTTTTTCGGTGATTTGTGTGTGGCTCTTTATGTTCACCTTTCAGTTAGACTTGCGCTAGTGTCTAACACTAATATTAATTAAATCTAATTTAATTAATAATTCTTGATTATCCCTTAATCAAGAAAGTCTATCATTATGGGTGGCCGTCTAGCAACGGTCTATTAAACTAGAGACTAGGTAATTTTTTGTGTGAATATTTAGGCTCTCGTGTCCATTCGGGTATGGTCCTTCCATCTATCATCTCCCGGCCGTAGTCTAGGGCATGGAATTAGGTGCCGGCTCCCATCCTGGACTAAGCGTCTATCTTAATACTTAAAATCGCGTTGCGCCAAGTTTCTCAATATAGGAACCTCTTTTTCCTATTTGATCAATGACTGTGGCCACAAGTTCATAGAGTGTGAACACATCTCCAGGTGCATAGGAGATACCTCTGTCACGTGGTGACAGGGGCCTTATCCCCTTCTTGGGACTCAACGTCCTCGCTACATACTACGACTGCACTAGATAAGGATTATGATGATCATGTCTGTGTGCAGATCCAAGATACAGTCATCAAGTCTAAGGACTACTCCCATACTATCGAAGCTAGGGATTCGAGTCATACCGACCAAGCTTCCCAAACTTCCATATGGCCTACCCCGCAAGTTAGTTCAGTTGATTCGACACCTAATCAATCAAACCCACTAAGATTGTATAGACGACCCGCGTCTTTCACTGATGAAACACGATACTCACTAATTGCATGCGAATCTCAGAGCAGGTCTCTATAGGACTTTCGATGCCCATTCTCGATGTCTTCGACGAACGTTTCAAACCCAATCTTTTGGCAGTTGGTTTCATGACCGTCATCCAATGCACGACCCAACTACACGGTTGTCAATTGATTTGTGGGCTTTTTTGTGATATTTAAGTAAACACAGACATACATAATGAGCACAACAAAGTAAATTCCAAACAAATCGAATACTCATTTTATTCACTTAAAAAAATAATATTACATAATATCGATTAATTGTCAGAATAAAATATATCTAGGCCAATCTAATTGATATTTTGGTCATTTATTATAACAATCTCCCACTTGACCTAAAGATAATTACCCATCAACCTCAAACCTATCTTATCAAGATGTTAAGTATGAGCAATTTTCGACCCAGTTTAGTCAGTAGATCTGCTGTGTTTTATGCTGAGTTGACTGGGTCCATCTACATGTCACCTCTACTCACCATCTCTCTAAGTAGATGGTAGTGTCTAAGAATGTGTTTGGAATGATGATAAGATCTCGGTTCCTTTGCATGTGCTATTGCACCATTGTTATCGCAAAAGATAACTATCGATTCAACAATGCTAGGCACTACACCCAACTCTTGGATGTAGTTTTTCATCCAAACTGCTTCCTTAGCTGCTTCTGAAGCTGCTATATATTCAGCTTCCATGGTGGAATTCGCGTGGTAGCTTGCTTGGAATTTTTCCAAGTAACCACACCACCATTTATCTTGAATTTAAAACCTGATTGAGACTTGGCATCATCATCGTCTGACTTGAACCTAGCGTCGCTGTAGCCTTCCAGTATCAATTCTCCACCACCATAGATCAAGAACATACCTTTAGTCCTTTTCTTGTACTTAAGTATGGTCTTGACCGCACTCCAGTGTGCTTCATCAGCACACGCCTGAGATCTGCTCGTTACGCTTAAAACATTTGCGATATCGGGCCTAGTTCATTGGACAACATACTGAATACTGCCCATGGCTGAAGCATAGGGGATGTCTGATATCCGTTTAAGTTCCCTTTGACATTTTCAGGAATTTGGTGTTTGTCAACAACATAATAATAAATATATAACAACCTAGACATGTGGCTAGAGGACGAAACAAAAAGTATAGAAACATAATATGAAACTTTACATTCTTGTTTCTTTAGAAAAACTGCAACATGCGTTGTTCCTTTTATGTTCTCCCATTCCGTTCACTTGAAAATTCAAATTAGAATTCCTCTAAGTTGTCCACACTACAAAATAGAAAAGATATAGTTCTTTCTTTATTGCTAGAAAGAACAATGAATAAGAAGAAAAACAACTCCAAACACAACACTATTGTTTTGTGTTTTTGAATTTTTTTATGTTCTAACTTGAATCTAATTTAATGTAGAACAAAAAGGAGAATATTTTTGAGAGAAAATTGAGAGCAAATTCATGGCTTTCGTGGTGGTTATGTTGGATATCTGTGTAGGTTTTTGTATCACATACGATTGAATTCAAAATACAATAATTAATAAGTTTGCCTTCAAGGAAACCTATACAACCACATGTACACAACCTCCAACCATGATGAAATAACTCCTCCATCATGTTCATCATGGTGAGGAGTTTCAACCCTTCTTAACTTGCTCCAACCACCCTCAAATGGGCTTGGACTTCAAATATGCACCGAACTTGGCTTAATCAAATTAAATCAAGCCCAACCAAAGTCCATTGGACAATAATTAATTAAATTAATTTTAGCCCAACTAAGTCCAAGGATTCATTTAATTCAATTAAATAAATCTAAACCCAAATACTAATTAATTGATCCTATCAATTAATTAAACCTTACCTAATAAATTGATCCAATTAATTTAAAGGTGTTAAGCCTAAAAATTAATTAATTCAATTAATTTAAAGGTGTTAGGCCCAAAAATTAATTAATCCAATTAAGTAATTCTGAGCCATCCATGAAATGGATTGCTAAATAAATGATCCAATCATTTATATATATTCTCTATAAATTAATTTAATCCAATGAGATTAATTCGTTTCTTCTCGAATTAATTTCAAATTAATTCCACCAATTCCATAGTGATTTGTGTGTGACTCTTTATGTTCACCCTCATCAAGACTTGGGCTTGTGTCCAACATAATGATTAGCTAAATTCAATTTAATTAATTTATTTCCAATTAACCATTAATTGAAAATTTTCATCACCATGGGTGGCCGTCTAGCAACGATCTATGGCACTAGGGACTAGGTGAATGTTGTCATGAACATTTAGGCTCTCGAGTACCATACAGGTACGGTCCTTCCATTATTCATCTCTCGATCTAAGTCTAGAGCATGAAATTGGGCGTTGGTTCCCATCCTGGACTAGATACTATGCTCGATAACTCGAGATGTGTTTGCTCTATTGATTGACGTAGGACACCATTCCCTACTCAACTAATTGTTGTGGCCACAAACTCTAAGAGCATGAACCATCTCAAAGCGCATAGAAGATTCGGCTGTCATATACTGAAAGGTGACAGATTCTATCTGAGAAGCCACCGTCTTCACTACATATTCTGAGTGCACTAAACAAGACACCATATCCCAGATACGGTTATCTTTTGTCAAATCTAAGATATAACCACCACATGCATGCAATTACCATGGTTCCTCAAATCCAAGGACTAATCCCATACTATCGGAGCCAGGAAGATCTAGTTATATCGACCAAGCCTCCAAGGCTTCCATAGGACGATTTTTCGCAAGTCAGTTCAGTCGGCTTGATAACCTTGTCAACCACCCACTAACATTGCATAGACGTTCAAGGTCTATCGCCGATAAAACACGACACTCATCTAATGAAATTTAATTTTAATGTAAGTCCCAATAGGACTCCCGATGCCCAATCTCGAGGTCCTCGACTTGGAATGTTTCAAACCTAACCTTCAGAAGTTGGTTTCATGGCCACCATCCAATGCGCAACCCAGGTATATAGGTTGTACAATTTAGCTTGTGGACTTTTTTTTGATTTTAATAAACATAATCAATGATCACAGCAAATACAATTTCCAGATAATGAATACTCACTTTATTCATAAACAATGGTACAACTACTGAAATTTTCATAACAGATTACATAAAGGCAAGTCCAATTGGCTTTTTGGTTACCTATTCTAACAGCCATCGCCACGGGCAAAAAAGTTTCCTCAAAGTCGACCCCGAATCGTTGAGTTTATCCTTTTGTCCCGAGTCTAGTATTTAAGGCAATAACCTCCCTATTAGCTCCAACCTTACGTTTGTAGGCCCATTTGCAACCAACTGGCTCAACGCCTTTAGGTAGGTCCACGAGGGTCCAAACTTAATTCAAACCCATCGAGTCCATTACCAATTCATGGCCTCAAGTCACTTATCTAAGTCGATGTCAGACATTACTTCTCCGTATGTTCTTGGATCACCGTCCAATTGGTTAGTCAAGCCTAAGAATCTATACCTATCGAGGTGTTGGGATATTTTGGTTGACCTAAGGAGAACCGAAGCACTATTACTGGGAACTGTAGGAACAGATGGTGTTGCATTATATTGATGAGGTATCTCACTTGACTCTTCAAGCAGTTCCTCATCACGTCGGCTATCCATAAGAAAGCTCTTTTCCAAGAATACTTCGTTCATCGAGGCAAAAACCTTTTGTTCCAATGGGTCATAGAGATAGTACTCCGCAATTTCTTTTGATAACCAGCAAACCTGCACAGACTAGACCTTCATTCTAGTTTGTCTTCCACTAGCCTCTTGATGTATGCAAGGCTAACCCATACTCTCAAGTACTTATAGGATGCAGGCTTGCCGTGCTATATCTAATATGGTGTCCTTGGAACAGCTTTGTACGACGTTATTTTGAGCAATTTGGTCGTTGTCTCAAAATCATATCCCCATAAGGATAGGGGCAATTCGGTAAAACTCATCATGGATCGAACTATGTCCAATATGGTTCGATTCCCCCTTTCAGCCATGTCGTTAAGCTGCAGCGTTCCAAGAGGAGTTCGCCATTCTCTTTTACGTAATCCATGAGCTCACCACTTCAATATTACCCACCTCGATTTGGCCGAAGGACTTTGATCTTAAGGCTAGTTTGATTCTCTACTTCAAGTCTAAATTCCTTAAATCTTTCAAAGGCCTTAGACTTGTATCTCATGAAGTAAACATAATCATACCGTAGGTGATCATTAATAAAGGTTATGAATTTACGAGTATCCTCCTTTAGCCGGAGTATTTAGTGGTCCATAGACGTGTGTGTGGATTAAGTCCAACAGACCAGTGGCAAGCGTACTTTGTCCAACAAAAGGTTTTTTGGTCATTTTTCATCTTAGACAAGATTAGCAAGTTGATAGTTTATCCAAGTCATCTATCTGTAGACTCCATGATTCTACCAACTTCCTCACCCTTTCTATGGAGATATGACCTAACCTTGCATGCCAAATCTGTGCATTTTCATGATTATCTAATTTTAGTTTGTGTTGGGCAATCATAATCTAATTTGACTATTGCAGAATATAAAGACCGTTTGTTAATATACCAAATAGATGAAGGTTATCATCAATCATCAAATAAAAACTATTTTTATTGATCTTAAACGCATAACCATCATTTTCTAAAATAGGAATGGAAATAATATTTTTGATCATTGCTCGATACATAATAGTAGTTATTTAATTCCATTAGAATATGATCACTAATAGCTAAGTTGAGGGATCCCACAGCTTTCAAACCGACGACCTTTCCATCACCGAGTCTTAGGATCATCTCGTCCTTACGTAGCCTTTTGTTTCTTTCTAGCACTTGCAAATTATTGCGGATGTGAGCTCTACAGCCAGTATCCAATACCCAAGAAGCAGAATTAGTTATCATATTAACTTCAATCACAAACGTACCTGGGTTGGAGAGGAGTTGTGGACACTCCCTCTTCTAATGCCCCTTCTCATGACAATGAATGCAAACATCATTTGCCCTCGACCGCTGTGAATTACCGTTCTTCCCTTTCCCTTTGCCCTTTCCCACCGGAGCAATAGGGGCTCTTGGAGAGCTTGCAATGGCTACGACAACCTTTCCTTTTTCCTTCTTTCTCTTATAGCATTCGGCCCTTTTGCCTTTCGCCTTGGAGGTTGAAGCCTCTCCTATCAACACTGCAAGCGTGGACGTGTCATTTGTTAGAATAAATGACCAAAAAAACCAATTAGATTGGCCTAGATGTATTCAAAAAATTAATCAATAATATGTAATATTATTTTTTAAGTGAATAAAATGAGTATTTGCTTATTTGGCATCTTTTTGTTGTGCTCACTCTGTATGTTTGCATTTATTACAGCATCACAACAAAGCCTATAGACGAATTGACAACTGTGCAGTTGGGCTGCGCACTAGATGGCGGTCATGAAATCAACTGCTAAAAGGTTGGGTTTGAAATGTTCCAAGTTAAGGAACCAGAGAATGGGCATCGAGAGTCCTATAGAGACTTGCGTTGAGAGTCGTATTCAATTGGTGAGTACCCTGTTTCATCGATGATAAACACGGGGTGTCTATGCGATCTCAGAGGGTTGATTGACTAGATGTTGAATTAACTGAAACTGACTCGCGGGGATCATCATATGGAAGCCTTGGAGGCTTGGTCGGTATGACTCAAATCCCCAACTTCGATCGTATGGGAGTAATCCTCATACTCGAGCAACCACGGTAGTTAGGTGCATATGATGACTCTACCATAGATCTACATGAGAGGTGATTGTGTCATAGACATAATCATCATACGCCTTGTCTAGTGTAGTCGGAATATGTAGCGAGGATAATGGATTCCAAGAAGATGATCCATCCCCTGTCAGCATGTGATAGAGGTATCTCCTATGCACTTGGAGAAGCGTTAATGCTCTATGAATCTGTGGCCACAATCGTTCATCGAATAGGAGAGGAGGTTCCTATGTCGAGAAACTTAGCATGAAGCTATCTCAAGTATTAAGCATAGACGCTTAGTCCATGGTGGAAACCAACAGCTAATTCCATGCTCTAAACTAATGCCTGGAGAAGGTAGAAACAAGGACCATACCCTTATGGACTCGAGAGCCTAAATGTTTACACAAAACTTCACCTAGTCTCTAGTGCTATGTACCGTTGCTAGATGACCACCCATGGTGACGGGCCTTCTTGATTAAGGGTTAATCAAGAATCACTAATTAAATTAGATTTAATTAATAATAGTGTTGGACACTTGCCCAAGTCTAGCTGAAAAGTGAACCTAAAAGCGACACACAAATCACCAGAAAGGAACAATGAAATAATTCAAAATTAATTCTACGAGTAATTGGATTACTTATAAAGAGAGATCCATTAGATTAAAAAAAATGCCCAAAAATTCCCCCTCCTTCCACAAGCTCTTGACTGCCCCTCTCTTTGTGTACAAGGTGCAATATTCTTCTCTTTTTCTCTTCTAGCAAAGAGGACGTAGAGATCCCAACTCCGGTGTAGTGAGGACAAATTAGAGGGCTACTACGTTGGAGCCTCAAGTCAAGAGCATTTCAAGCGATCGTGAAAATCGTAGGTATCGTTTTTCACCCTTTTATTTTTTTATTTTGGTGATTTTACATCAGCCCCTTGTTCGTTTTATTTTCAGTACATCGAACGTCCGAGAACTCCAAGGGTACACCCTTTGGATTCATTTAATTTTTGCATTTAATTTTTGTTTTTACCCGCTTTTATTTACCGCTTTTGCTAGTGCTTTTCTAGGCCGTACCACACAATTCTTCAAATAGTATCAGAGCCCAGTTCTATGTAGGGGCTGATGGTTATGTGTAATTTATATGTTAGCGTGCTTTTACGGCTTGAAGCATGCTTTTATTGCTTTCCGTTTAGTAGTTATATGATGAAAATAACTCTTTTTTTTTTTGCAATTTATTGATGATTAAAGCATATGAAAATTTGGAATCTTTTGGCTTTATGCTTTGTTTTTGCTGTTTTATATTGAACACAAAAAAAAAGGAGAAAAATTGCACACAGGGCGCACACGCAGGCAAGGGAGCCTGGGCGCACCCTAGGCCGGCGCATGCACGCCTTGTAGCGCGGGCAGCGACGAAAGTACGCTCTGTAGGGCCAGTGGCTGACAATTGGGCCTTTTTTTTGAAATTTTAATTTTTTAGAATTTTTATTCATTATCAATTATGTTGTATTAATTTTTGGATACAATTTTATTTTTCTCAAAATTAAAATTGCATATTAATTTGATTTATTATGTGCATAGGATGCACATATTTTTTTATTATCATTTTGATTGCAAATTCCTAACTTGTGTTTTCTTCATATAATTAATTTTGTGATATTGGGTAACATAGATTGTAATTTTACATGGGATATATATTATAAAATGTATGGATGGATGATCGCGAAGCCCACGACCTCTTGTATGTTTATGTTTATGGTAGAAAATGCTATCTTCTCTCTCCCTCTCGTTTTTAGCCTTGAAACAATAAAGCTTGCTATCTTTCTCCTTATTTATTTACCCCGGCTTCTGATCGGTATTTCTTTTTAAGATGTAATGAGAGTACTATAGGAATTTTGGTGAGGTTTTTTTTTAAAGCAAGCCCATGAAGAAGAAGATTCAAGGAGAAAGAGGCCCATGTTGATGGGTAAAATATTTTGTCATAGCATAGGGCCACCTTAAACTGACCATTGACTCACTGCAGGCTCGGTGAGTGGCATAGGTTGGGCTCGTGATCATCCCACAGGAGTATACTTAACTGCGTTGTATGCAGTGATTTATTTATTACTTTAGCATTTGATGTTATGCATGCAACATAATTATGTGATGAGGTCTCAGTCAAACAACTCAACATTAGCTCCAACTTGGTTGAACCATGTTAAATATTATGCCCAAAAAGGACTTGGATCAAGATTGTCTTGATCTGTCCAAGCCTTCCATCCACAACAATGTGGTGAAGAAGCTACCACTACCCAAGTGTGGTCTCATGATCGTGGCACACTTGGAATAGAGGAAAGTTGCAACTTTGTTGGGAACAGAAAGCACGTTCAGCGTTTCCCAATCTCACGAGTCGTGGGGCCCGATGATTGAAGTGTAATTTGATTGATGGGTCGGGCCTAACACTGAATAACATGATTCGCTTGGAGTTCTCGGGATCATTGAAGAGGTGAGGCAAAATATCTTGGGAATCTCATGGAATGAGAATGGCATTGGTTGCCTCCCACAATGCTTTTTCCATGTGAATCGTAAAAGCTGGGCATGGTAAACTGTTCTTATGGATCCCAAGCCCACTAAGAATTGGTTTTCCGAAGCCCCACTTGAAAGTGGTAGGCTTTCATATAAATATTGAGAGAGTTAAAAACTAAAAGCTATGTCTTCAACTTGTCAATAATGTTACTATCATTTGTTGATTTCTGTTTTTAATTGTATATTGTAGAGTAATGTCTAAGAACCCCTTAAACTTGATAATGGAGACTAATAAATTTAATTGCATGAACTACAATGACTGGCTGCAAAATCTAAGGATTGTCCTAGATTTCGAGAACCAAGGCTATGTCTTGGACAATCCGCTGCCGACGACATTACCGGAAGGATCGCCTGGATAACATGATACGTTTAAGAAGTGGCATGAAGACAACCGCAGGTCCGCAGCATCATATTAGCTACAATGACCAATGACATCCAAAGCAGAATTAAGAAGTCTAGAGGTAGACGACTTGGACAAACTATCAACCTACGAATCCTGTTTAAAAAGAAAAATGACCAAGAAACCTTTTGTTGGATAAGTTTGCTTGCCACTGGTCTGTTGACTTAATCCACATAGACGTCTGTGGAGCACTAAATACTCCGGCTAAAGGAGGATACTCGTACTTCATAACCTTTACAGATGATCACTGACGGTATGGTTATGTTTACCTTATTGAGGGCTTTGGAAGGTTTAAAGAATTCAGACCTGAAATAGAGAATCAAATTAGCCGTAAAAGAGTTCATGGATTACCTAAAAGAGAATGAAATTCTCTCTCAATGCACTCCTCCTGGAACGCCGTAGCTTAACGACGTGGCCGAAAGGAGGAACGCTGTTGGACATGGTTCGATCAAAGATGAGTTTTACTTAATTGCCCTATCATTCTGGGGATACGCTCTTGAGACAACGAGCAAGTTGCTCAACATGGCGCCGTCCAAAGCTATGCCCCAGATGCCATATGAGAAATGGCATGGGAAGCCTGCCTCCTACAAGTATTTGAGGGTATGGGGTAGTCCCGCATACGTCAAGAGACTAGTTGGAGACAAACTAAAATCAAGATCTAGTCTGTGCAGGTTTGTCGGTTATCCGAAAGAAACTGTGGGGTACTATTTTTATGACCCATCAAAACAAAAGGTTTTTATCTCAAGGAATGCAGTATTCTTAGAAAAGGACTTTCCTACGGATAGCCGATGTGATGAGGAACTACTTTAAGAATCAAGTTAGATACCTCATCAACATCATGCAACACCATTTGTACTTATGGTTCCCAGTACTAGTGCTCCAGTTCTCCATAGATCAACCAGAATATCCCAACCTCCCGATTGGTATGGATTCTTAGGCTTGACTAGCCAATTGGACGGTGACCCAAGAACATATGGAGAAGCGATATCTGACACCTACTCGGATAAGTGGCTTGAGGCCATGAATCCGAAATGGACTCGATGGGTTCAAATCAAGTTTGTACCCTCATAGACACACCTAAAGGCGTTAAGCCAGTTGGTTGCAAATGGGTCTACGAACGTAAGCTTGGAGCTAATGGAGAGGTTACAGCCTTTAAGGCTAGACTCGTGGCAAATGATACACTCAACGAACCGGGATCAACTTTGAGAAAACCTATTGGCCAGTAGCAATGGCCAAGTCCATTCGGATACTGCTCGCCGTAGCAGCGTTGTATGACCATGAAATATAGCAGATGGATTATGAAAATGGCCTTCCTGAATGGTTTCGTTAAGGAAGAAATCTACATGGATCAGCGGGAAGGTTTCACCTCCACTGGAGAAGAACAGAAAGTCTATCGTCTCCAAAGGTTATCTATGGCCTCAAATAAGCTTCTCCAAGCCGGTACACACATTTTGATGAAGTCATACGGGGATATGATTTCATCAAAAATGAATAGGATCCTTGTGCATGCAAGAAGATCAGTGGGAGCTCAATTATGCTACTTTTACTTTATGTTGATGATATCTTGCTCATTGGGAATGATGTCAAGATATTGGAAAAAATAAAAGCATAGTTGTCCACTCAATTTTCCATGAAGGATATGGGTGAAGCTTCCTACATCCTTGGCATCAAGATCTACATGAATAGATCCAAGGATTAATCCAATCCTCGTTCATTGAGAAAGTCTTGAAGAGATTCAAGATGAATCACTCAAAATGAGGACTCTTTCCAATAAGGCATGGGATTAAGATGTCCAAGAAACTATCTCCTTAGACTGATGAGGAACTTAAACGGATGTCAGACATCCCTTATGCTTCAGTTGTGGGCAGTACTCAGTATGTTGTCCAATGCACTAGGCACGACGCCGCATACGCTTTAAGCATAACGAGCAGATATCAAGTGTGTGCTGGTGAAGCACGTTGGAGTGTGGTCAAGACCATACTTAAGTACCTGAAAAGGATTAAAGATAAGTTCTTGGTCTACGGTGGTAAAGATTTGATACTGGAAGGCTACAACGATGCTAACTTCTAGTCAGATGATGATGATGCTAAGTCTCAATCAGGTTTTGTATTCTAGCTAAATAGTGGTGCGATGACTTGGAAATGTTCCAAGCAAGCAACCACAGTGGTTTCCACTATGGAAGCTAAATACATAGCAACTTCAAAAATAGCTAAGGAAGCGATTTGGATGAAAAACTACATCCAAGAGTTTGGGTGTAATGCCTAGCATTGCTGAACTGATAGTTATCTTTTGTGATAACAACGAAGCAATAGCATAAGCAAAGGAATCGAGATCTCATCACCATTCCAAATACATTCTTAGACACTACCATCCACTTAGAGAGATGGTAAGCAGAAGTGACATGCAGATGGACCGAGCTAACTCAGCTGAAAACACAACAGATCCATTGATTAAACCGGTGTCGCAAATTGCTCATACTCAGCATCTTGATAAAATGGATTTGAGGACAATGGGTGATTGGCTTTAGGTCAAGCGCGAGCTTTTTAGAATAATTGACCAAAAGCCAATCAGATTGGCTTAAGATGTATTTTATTCTGGCAAATCAATCGATATCATGTAATATTATTTCAAGTGAACAAAATGAGTAATATTATTTCATTTTCTATGTTTACATATTTACTTAAAAAATCACAACAAAACCCACAGAATGATTGACAACCGTGCATTTGGGCAGCGCATTGGATGGCGGTCATGAAACTAACTGCCAAAAAGTTGGGTCTAAATAGTTCCAAGTCGAGGACCTCGAGAATGGGCATCAAGAGTCATATGTTGACTTGAACTAAGAGTCGCATTCAATTTGGTTAGTACCGTTTCATCGGTGACAAACCCATAGCATCTATTCGAACTTGGTGGGTTGATTAACCAGGTGTTGAACCAATTGAACTGACTCGCAGGGTCCTCACATGGAAGCCTTGGAGGTTTGGTCGGTATGACTGGAATCCCCAGCTTCGATGGTATGGGAGTAGTCTTTAGACTTGAGGAATCACGGAAGTCACTTGTATACGCTGACTGTATCTTGGATCTGTGCGAGTGGTGGTTATCACAGACACAATCGTCATAAGCCTTATTCGGTTCGGAGTATGTACCGAGGATAGTGAGTGCCAAGAAGAGGATCCTTCCCTTGTCAATATATGACAGAGGTATCTCCTATGCACTTGGAGATGCGTTCATGCTCTATGAATGTATGGCCACAGTCATTGGTCGAATAGGAAAAGGAGGTTCTTATGTCATGGCGTAACACAATCTAAAGTATTAAGTATAAACGCCTATAGGATGGGAATTAATACCTATTCCACACCCTAGACTAAGGCCGGGAGACGGTAAATGGAAGTCATACCCGTATGAACTCGAGAGCCTAAATATTCACATAGTAATTTACCTAGTCTCTAGTGCCATGGACCATTGCTAGATGGCCACCCATGGTGACGAGCTTTCTTGATTAAGGGTTATTCAAGAATTATTAATTAAATTAGATTTAATTAATAACAGTATTAGATTCTAGTCCAAGTCTAGCTGAAAGGTGAACCTAAAGAGCCACACACGAAACACCGGAAAGAAACAAAGAATTAATTTAGAATTAATTCCACAAGTAATTGGATTACTATAAAGAGAGATTCATTGGATGGAAAAAAAAGGCCCAAGAATAAATTAATGGCATTAATTTATATGGGCTTGTCCTTATAATTAAATAAATTGGATCTTAATAAATAATAAGGATAATTTAGGCTTATGTATTTAATTAGATTAAATAAAAATTATGCTCAATTAAATTGAATTTAAATAAAAATTCATTGGGCTTGTATTTTTTTAAGGGAAAATATTGGCCAAGCCCAATTATTTTGAGCCCATGAATAATTCCATGGAATGAAATAAATGACTAGCGAATTGAAATTTTAAAAAGTGCAATTCTAGTAATTTTGGGAATTCTTTATTTAGAATAAAGAGAAATATACCTTGTGGATAGAATGTACTTAGCAACATTCTTAATTATCAGAACAAGGTATATATATATATATATGAAATATAATTATTTATGAAATAGTTATGATCACTACAACACGACAACAAGAAAAAGTTCCCCTCTTTCCACAAGTTGTTGGTCGCCCCTCTCTTTGTGCAGAAGGTGCAATTTTCTTCTCTTCTAGCAAAGAAGACATAGAGATCTCGACTCTGCTTTGATGTAGACAAATTAGAGGGCTACTATATTGGAGCCTCAGTGAAGAGTATTTCAAGCGATCATGAAAAACGAAGGTATCGTTTTTCACCCTTTTATTTTTTTGGTTTTGGTAATTTTACATCAGCGCATGTTCGTTTTATTTTTATTACATCGAATGTTTGGGAACTCCAAGGGTACACCCCTTAGATTCGTTTAATTTCTACATCTAATTTTTATTTACCGCTTCCGCTAACACGTTCCCAGGCCGTACCACGCATCCTTCAATGAGTTCATACAGTATTCATCAATTCAATATTATTCGATAAAGATTGGCGTATATCAAACAACCAATCCAATTGGCTTTTGTCACCCATTCCAACAACTCCGATTTGACCATTAAGCCAATTACGTATGTCCCTCAAAACCTTCTAAGTATGAGCAATCTACAATATTGGCTTGGTCTTGTAGGTCTACTTTATTTTCTACTGGAGATACACGGTTCAGCCTTGCATTTTCATCACTATCGCTGCCTGCAGATGGTTATTATCTTAGAATTTTTTTAAATCTTGTTATGAGATCTCGGGCACAAAAGCTTTCACCCTTGCCTTGTTGTTTGCCTCCAAGGCTACAACCGACTCAACCATACTAGGCAACACATCCATCCAATGGATGTAGTTTTCGATTCAAACCACTTCCCATGGTCGACTTGTTAAAGTTGTCCCACATTCAAATTTCAAAATGCGATGTTTGCTTGAAATCATTTCAAGCTACCACGCTCACCATCAAGCCTGAACATGCCTATACTTTAGGACTTATCCATATGCAGTATTTACATGAATCTAGAAACTAGTATTGCTTAGCCTTCCAGAATCAACTCTTCATAAATCGTGTGTTAGGATCACTTCTTTAATCTTATTCAGGTATTAAAGATTGCTCTTGACAAATGTCTATTGATTTATCGTTGTATTCCCGATATACGTTGTGTCATGCCCATAGAATACACAACACTAGGTCCAACACACTAAACCAACACTTTTGTGCTGCCTACGACAAAGACGTAGGGAAAAACCTAGACATTTAAGCTTTCTCATTAGTTAGATGCAACTAAGTCTTCAATAGCTTAAACTTTCTCATCAGTCAACTATGACCGAGTCTTGAACAACTTGAGCCTTCCCATCAGTCTCCCGCAACTGATTCTTGAACAACTCTTCCCTTATATATGTGTAGGAATCTAATTTCCTTTTATGGAGAATTGCTTGAACCATTATATTAGTATCTTAGTGTTTCCCAAACATCTTAACCTCATTCTAAATGAGTAAGACGTTTACACAATGAACTCAATGGAACTCAACCCAACTCCTACTGACTTTGGGCTCATTTTATCAAATCATACCCAATATGATTTTAAAAAATCTAATATTCCAGTTATGTGACTTCTGAAACCTAGTTTGAACTCAATGAATCATTAGGCTCCAAGCCATTGATTTTGAAAAATGTCCCACATGCTCCTCCTTATGTCCTATTGGATTATTATCCAATCACTCGAACAAACAAGGACTGGAATATGATTAGTTAGAGATAGTATTCGATTACAAATGATGTTTTTGAGATGTTGTATAAAACCTAACTCCCACTATTTCCTTTACGTATATAGGTATCCTATCAACTCAAGTACTTTGTAGGATGAGGGTTTGTCATACAATAAGGGCCAAATTGTTTCAGTGAAACATCAATCAAACAAAGCCCAACTTAGTTTATTTTTTCCTTATCAGAGATCGGCCACCTGTGGTCCCTTCAGAAAGAATTTCACTAATTGAGAATCACATTCTAATTTTAGATATTGAAGAACTCTCACTTAATACACATCCTCTCGATCGAATTGAAAGGCAATCAGTTTGGTTCACCACTCTGAGTCTAATTCTTCGAACCTTATCAAACGGAATTAGACTTGTGAACCCCATATTGATATTTTCTAATTTAGATGAGTATAGATATCGCATTGGATCCAATCCAATGTGAAACTGCTAAGCTCATCTTGTCCCACAAAAGAGTTTTTGAGGTCTTTCTCCTTCTCAAAAAAGATTTTGGAAGTTAATGGATCCAAAACTCCTACTTTTAGTACTATTCAAATCCATCACTCTTTCTCATCCTCAACTGGAAGAGATTGACCTACCAGCATTGTAAGTTTCATTCTTGATTTATCATTTTCTTTATTTGAGTAGGCATAATCCAATTATGAGATAGTATAAATTTTATGTTTCTCCCAACAGACACGAATCCCATTCAATGTCTAATAAAAAACTTTATTGCTCAAAATATGTAATCAAAATTGTCCAACAATAATTGAAAAGACTACTTAGATCATGCTAGATTACATAAACACTATCCTTATATGATCACCACTAAGCCTAACTAAATCCCTGGTTTAGCAACAACAACCCCGCTATCACCAAGCCTTATGATCTTCTTATTTCGGCTCTTCTACTCCTCATCATCACCTGCAAACCATTAACAGATTATGAATTACTGGTATCCAATACAAAAATAGAATGGTGCTTATGTTAGTACTCAATTAAGATTTTACCTTCACCAAAGAAGAGCTTAGGACACTCCCTCTTCTAATGGCGCTTCTCTCGGCAATAGATGCAAACATCATTCAGAATTCATGACTGACAAACCCTCTTCCTCTTTCCTTTACCCCAAGCCTAGTGGTATAACAGGAGCACTTGAAGTGCTAGTAGCAGTAGAAGATGTCTCATTCTTCTTCCTTTTCTTACATCCAACAACCTTGTCCTTCACTTTAGAGGTTGAAGCCTCTTCTACTAGTACCGACGATACAGATTTTTCAATCGTTGTCTCGTACAGGACCAATATATTAATCAACTCATGAAGGCTTTTCTCAAGCTCATTCGTGTTATAGTTGATAATGGATTGAGTAGGATCACATCAATGTACATTTCTTCCTTCCCCAAATCAGCCTAGAGGTCTTTGAGCTTTTCCTCTAGGGATAGCATCATCCTCCATGATCTCGTATGGACGATCCTTCAATCATCTTACCATCAAAAAATGCCTTCGTCACTGCATATCTAATATGCTAGTCTGGTACTGCATAAAGTTCTTTCATGTGGTGCATTATCGACCAGACGTCTTCAATTTTTTGATCTCGTTACTCATTGAGCCCAATATGATACTGCATCTAAATGATTTTCCTCATGCCACTAAGTAAACTTTTCGAACGTCAAACGTTCTTCAAGCAGAAACCCTTTCAACAAAGTCTGAGGTAGAGACTTATCCAGAACATAAGTCTGGTTCTCGAAATTGAGGACTATCCTTAGATTTCTTAGCTAATTCGAATAGTTTGTTCCATCAAATTTATCAACCTCAAGTATGGAATTAAGTGGATCCTTAGACATCTACAATAAATAGAAAATTTAAGAGATTATCATAATATTATGTTCAAGTTAAGGACTTGGACCTCAGTTATTAAGCCTCTTATTTATTTCTACAAAAACCCATCACTCCCAAATGGAGTTTTGGGAAAACTTTTTCTAGTGGGCTTGGTGTAGCACCCTTTACTTCACAACACTTAGTTATCACTAATTATTATACCATTTTCTTAACTCCAACTTATTTTGTAAGAAAATTCCATTTAATCAACAAATAAAGTCTATTTTATCAATATAATATATAAATGCCATACAAGATAATAAGCATAGTCAAAAGTTAATATTTACTCTTTCAAGATGTCCTCATATACACAACCTCAAAGAAAAATAACACGCAACCAACTGTACAAAATTTAAAACACAAACACGGCAAAACACTACTATATTAATAATTACACAGCTAAAAATCTCCACTTTAGATGTCACGGATAACCTAATAAGAATAACATTACGGCTCAAAATCTATGCAACTAGTTAGGGTGATCTATCTCCTGAAAAAGTATGTGGCAAGAGATGAGCTGCCTACTCAATAAGTATAGCCAACCAGTCTATATATACACACGTATGCAGCAAGTCAGGCATAAAAAAGTCATACCAACCAACCAGTATTCATTATGTAATAACAGCAGATATAAGACGTATCACATGGCTACAATCATATATCAATCCACAACATAATATCTAATGTTATAGTTTATTTTCTTAGGGCCCTGACTAATCAAACTAGAGTGCGTCACTCAATGGCCTTTGTCGGCTATCATCATCTCAATCATAATACTACTTTTTTATTTTTCCCTATATCACACAGCATACAACCGTATGATACCCCATCATCACTGATACCACACAACAAACAACTCGTATGATATCCCATCATTAATCATATCACACAGCACACAACTTAAATAATATGCCACATCATCTCCACTGATCAATGACAACACACAGCTCGTCATTAAACATATCATCATAAGCCATTGTAGTATGCCCCCTCCCAGTTAAGCAAGTCATCTTTTATTCCAATTCATAATAACAATACATTAACATCATCATTCAACTGTATTTAATAATTATTTTCCTCTATCAATAACTTTTTCATTCAATTACATTCACCAATTAATTATATGATCACATAATCATTCATCTTACATCCGTACAATACCACCACATATAGCACATAGTAATAATTTCACCGATATCAAGGTAACCAAACAAAGAGTCCATGATCAAATATATAAACAACCAATATATAATATCCACATATATAAAATACATATATAAATCCAATTAGCTATACGTACCTCAAATCTCAAAATGACTTTGTTAACATAAAGAGCTGCTTAACCCCCTATTTTGTTGTCACGTCGTATAATCAATATATTTAGAATATCGTAATTACTAGATAAGATATTAAATAATATTCGTACATTTCTACCAGTCTTTAATATTTCATTTATATCGAAATTCAAACCTCCATTCTATTTTCTATTAAATGACTAAAGTTCCTAGGTATATATTTAATTTAGGAGAAATGACAGATTTAGTCCCTCAGGATAGGGTGGATCTCACTTTTGGTCCCTCACTTTTCGGGGCCAACAGTTTCAGTCCATTAGTTTTATGAAATTGATATATTTAGTCCCACTTCATCTCTAAATTGCATGCTAAAACCCTGCTCGCGAAAAATGGTATCAGAGCCTAGGTTTATTAAAATAATATATGATTATATAACATTTTGATATTATTTATCCACTAATGGAGGAGATTTTTTAAGAGAAACTGGAACCGAACGAAAGTTCGAGTTACTCTGAAAACATGGAATATTTCCAGATTTTGGAAATACAAAGAAGAGAATTTCTTATGGAAATTCTTGACAAGTGTTGCAGCGGTCCCAAGAGGATTGATCCAAGACTTCTCACGCCAGAAGAAGAACAAGAATGGCTGAGAAATTTTGAAGTTCGACAAGTACTACTAGGAAATGCGGTGAGGCGTCTACACTCCACTGAAGTCCATGCAGAACGGGTAAATTCCTACATAATTTCAGTTAAAAAAATTATGATTGATAGAACTCGAGCCGGATACATCGAAAATCTCCCAAGATCTAAGGGAGATACAAAAGACAATTCAAGATATGGACATAGGTTAATCCATATACCTATGAAAATAGAATCTTTGAGCCACAAAGTGGACGAGGCGCTTAAGATCCTTCCCGATCTACACAAAGGCCTTATAGATCTGAGGACAGAAATTACAGATCTGAAGAGAAACCAGAGGGAGAACCCTGAGACATCTAGATCCAAACAGGAGAGAATCAGGGACGCCCTTGGAACAGTACCTCTTCTACACCAGAAGGGGAAGGCCACGGAGATTCTGAAGCCGAAGTCCAGAGAAAATCTGATTATCGCATTTATCATATCAATAAAATAATGGAGGTAACAAGAGTAGATCTATCAAATTTACAAGAATTGGCAGAATCTTTTTCCCACTCGAGATTGTGGATTTGGTCAATATCCAAACAAATGAAATCACTCCAGCACTACCACCGCGGGAGGGAAGTACATGTTCTAATGATTCTCCACCGGATCAATCAATGAGAGAAAGTACGGATTCCACACTAATGCCACTCTAACATTTGTGGAAACCAGACTAAAGGAAAATTCAGGAAGAAATCCAAAGAGAGTGCCGGAAAATACACCTTGGGCAAGGACCATGCTCCAACCCTAATATGGCGCTATACTGAACCTGGATATTATTGATTTCTGAAATACCGAGAAATTGATAGACGAATGGGTTGTAGCAATCAAGATAGTAGCAACTACCCTAGAGCTCGACAAGGAAAACTTCATAAAACTTGTGAAATTGAGCTTGGAGGAATCTATGAAGATCTGATGGGATAATACCCCAGAAGATACCAAAGCCAACATCCTTGCCAGAGATTCGAAAGGTGCAATAGCAGATCAGCTAGGAAGGCTTATCAAGATACACTTCATCGAAGATGGATACTTCGAAGGAAGTAGAGCAGAAAAGGCTAGAGAATACACATAGGCTCTTTTCAGTCTTGAATTAAGAAGTATTTGCGCAGTAGATGAATATATCTATTGGTTCCGCAAGTATTTCTTCCAGAGTGAAGTAGCAACAGAAGTAGCAGCTCCAATGTTCTTCTAAAAAATATGCATTCCATGGTGTTGATCCAGTCATACAAAGTACCTAAAGGACAGCTAGATTAAGTGGCGCGAAGAATGTCTTTTCTTAAAGACAAAATGAAGGATTAGTGTTATGAAGCATCCATCTAGAAAAACATGGAAAGACTGAGAGGTAAAATCAAACGAACTCCTCTCTGTTGTGATAACAATGATTTTTCAACTATTATAGGAGAATCAAGCGAGCCAATAAAAAGGAGGAAGCAAAGTACTGATTCCTACCCCAGGAGTTCCAGAAGAACCTTTTCCCGAAGGAGAGCATGGTGGTCCAAGTCGAAAGCCAGAACATACAAATCTGGACAAAGAACAGGACCAAGAAAGGCTTCACCCCAAGGATCCAGACGAACCGATGCAAGATCCATCGGAAGAACCCCTACAAGAAGAACTTTCAGACGAGCCCATACCCGAGCTAATGAAAGTTTCAAAGATTGCAATTGCTGGACCTATGGAGCAAAAGGACATATATCCCCCGACTACCCGCAGAAACGTGGTGAATTACGAAAATTTGAAGCCACGGATGACATTTTGGATGCAGTCTACTATGGCGATTTGGTACCCAGACGAAAGCGTCTATGAAGAGGAGATAGAAACTGATTTGGATGGATCTTCAACCGAGTCAGAATAACTACAACGAAGGAGATAGGCTTCAAACTTTCGAAAACCTGACAGGATTCTTTTCCAGAATGACAGTGTCCAACAAAACTATGGAAAGAATCATGAGACAAGATTTCTCAGCCTATACGATAGATTTAGGATTGGAGAAATTGGGAAAGTCCTGAACCAAAGAAAGCATCACATAATCTACAAAGTAAGTTCAGATGAGTTAGCTATACTTATGGATAGAAGAGATTCTTGAGGAATTAAGTAAGCTTAGAGAAGAAGTAGTTGTTACTATGAAATGGATCCACATAGGAACTATTGAAATAGTAGTAAAAACAACTTTTAAAGAAGGAATTGATTCAAAAATATATTTATCTATAATAAATAGAAGAATCAACAACATAAGAGATGGTTGTCTTGGAACAATGATAGGTAATTTGTATGCAGGAAAATTAATGTTTGACATTAATCCTAGGATTGCATACAACCTAGCAGACCAAGATTTCAGTAGAGTCTTAACTCTTCATCAATATTTTAAAAGAAAAGATCTAATGAAAGAAGGAAATAGATCGTATTCTATAACTTATATAATTTCATATGCCCTTTTCGATACGCATCATTCAGATTTGTTTCTTAGAAAAGAGTATATTGCAATTCCTAGAATTTTCAAGGAATTCGCCAAGGTAATGACACCAGATCCTATTAGGATACCTAGAATAGGTGGTGTTAATATCATCATAAAAGATCACCCAGTTTTAGATAGAACACTTAGTTCTAGAATTGAGTTTAGTAGTCGAATGTCCTTTTCAGAAGATAGGATTACAGGCTACAAAGGAAAGGAGAAAGAGTTATTAAAGGCTTTAACTCCTCAAGAGATTAGGGTAGATAACGTAAAACTTAGATACCCTGAAGGATGAAAAGAAATACAAGTAATATTTGACATCACTAAGAAAGAAATTTTTTTCCCTTGTGATGACTTATATCATTTGTAGCAACATGTTGTTGGGAAATATGAAGGCCTATTAGAAATAGCAGGCCATGTAATTCTAGTTACAGGTATAGCAGGACGAGAAAATGGGTGTATGACTTTGGGGTTAAGTTTCCTTGAAAACCATAAACCATAAGGAAAGGTAGAAAATGGGTGTATGACTTTGGGGTTAAGTTTCCTTGAAAACCATAAACCATAAGGAAAGGTAACGAAATTGAATTTAGTCTTGATGGTGTCACCATAAAGATTGAATGACAAGTCCCTTTTCTATATACATATCTGTTGGTATGTTGTATGATCAATATAAGACAGGATATTTCGCAGTTTATATTGATTCAGGATCAGGAATTTGCACGGCAAAGCCTGGAGTTTTCCCTAAAGAAGCAAGGAAACCCTTACTCGTTATTGCAAGAAGGAATTTTTCACAAAAAACTCCTGATCCTGATACTCAATAAGGGAATACGAGAAGCCAAGATCATAATCGGAGGAGCATTCGAATCGTCCTGGTTTAGGGTAAAAACACCTCATATTTACTTTCATGATACAAGTGCCGATATCTTGCTAGGTAACAATTTTATCCAAACATTTATAAGATATATGCAAGATAATCAAAAGAATCTATTAATCTTTACTACTAACTGTGGTAGTGAGATACAGGTGTTGCGAAAAGAAAAGGCATTTAACAGGATAATGCCAATAAATTTTCGCAGCAAACGTGGATTTTGATGTCAGATTAACTGATCCAAAAATGCAAGATAAGAAGAAATTTGGTAAGGTTTTTTTGTCTTTCAGGCAACAAGGACTAATAGACAGTGATAGCTTCTATAAGAAATCTGAAGAGAAAATTATGTTAAAGAAGCACTACTGGAAATGAAGTCGCTAAATATCAGCGAAGAAAGCAGGCTTTCTCTTGAGAATGTCAAGAGGCTCATCCAGAGGAAATTCAATGAAAACCCTCTGGCATGGTGTGATAGGAACAAGATCGAAGCTACTCTAAAGCTCAAGGAAGATTGCAAGTACGAGTACGTTCAATACAAACCTATCCAGATGAATATGGAATACAAGAAAGATATGAAGATTATTATCAAAGAGCATATCAGTCTTGGACTCATCGAGCCTGGAATCTCTACCAACAGCATCCCTGAATTTCTGGTAAGAAACCATAGTGAGATTAAGAGAGGTAAACCCAGGTTGGTAATTAACTATCAAGGCATTAATAAAATATTAGAGTTTGATGGTTATTACAATCCTAGTAGACAACACTTAATTTGATTGCATTAAAGGAGCAAAAGTATTTTCTAAATTCGACTGCAAATCTAGTTTTTATCAGATTAAGATGGAGAGTGAATCAAAGAAATTTACTGCATTCTCCACACCACAGGGATAATATGTCTGGAATGTGCTTCCAATGGGTTTAGCTAATGCACTCTAGATATTTCAAAGAAAATTTGATAATCTTTTTAAAGATTACTTCGAATTCATGTTTGTCAATATTGACATATTGATTGCATAAAAAAATATGAAGGAATATATTAAACATCTTGAAATATTTTCTGATGCGTGCCATAGAGAAGGTTTAGTACTTTTTGAAAAGAAAGCTACTATTGCTGTCAATAAGATTGAATTTTTAGGAATCCTTATTGACGAAATAGGAATTGAGTTACAGGACCATATTGTGGAGAAAATCCGCAATTTCCCAAATGTACTCAATGACAAGAAGCATTTGCAGAGCTTCTTGGGAGTTGTTAATTTTGCAGGAATTTCATTAAGGATATTCCAAAATACAGAAAGGATTTTCGACTACTTCTGAAAGAAACGGAGAGTTCTTAGTGGAAATAGAAAGGTTTCGTGAAACAGGTTTGCAGTAACCTGCCAAAGCTTCCTAGACCACAAGACAAGGATGAATTGGTAGTCTACACAGACACCAATGACTACAACGGGCAGTAGTGCTCATGAAGAAAAGCAACTACAGGGGAAGAACCTTGTAGATACACAGGAGGGTTGTTCTCAGAACAACAAGCCAAAGTTTGGCATATTAATGAGAAAAATCCTTTGCGGGTTTGAAGGCTTTTAAAAAATAGCATTTATTTTTACTTGCTAAAGAATTTACTTTAAAAGTTGATAATACTAATGTCAAGCCTTTCTTAAAAAATAATTTAGAATCGAAAATAGAGAAAGCTCGTATTATCAGATGGCAAGCAGAATGCCAATATTATTGTTATAATATTGTTGTTACCAAATCTCATGAGAATGTTCTTGCAGATTTCCTGACGAGAAATGGAGGCATCTGAAGCAAACTCCATCATGTTGAGACTCAGGCACCTCCGAAAAAACCTCGAGGAGCTTGACAGAAAGTTCGGACAGCTAGCGGTTAATGCCCAAGTTGCCGAACAAATCTAAAGAGCTGATCTAGACACTGTCCAGGTCACAATAAGAAGTTCCTTATTAGCATCCACCACGCTATGGAACGACTTACGAGAACTGATTCGGAAGGCGTCACCTTCGGGGATGACTCACGAGTTGAGGGAGCATGACCCTAAACATGCCCTTAGAGTACAGGGCTCTAAACCTGTAGCATCAAATTCAAGTACCGATTGCACAAGGCCATCGCCAGACTCTGGTGAAACGGCAACAATTGAGTCACAGGAAGTGCAAACTCCTATAGATTCAAGTCAACCCAGCGCCGATGACAGGCACTTCTAAGGTTAGTACTAACGAGTTAATATCTTCTTCTGCCTGGCAGGACTATTAGCGTACGTGGAAAAAATTAATTTCTACCAAAGGAGTGAACCCGGGCAAGACCATTATCAAGACATCTGGAAAATATAACAGGGTGTGGATGTTAGAAGGGTCGAAACCAGAAGATGTTCGAGAATGGTATGATTTTGGAGCTCTTGCTTCAGTTCATACTATGTCACCAAGTTTTCCAAAAATCTCAATACTTCCGGAGTGGATTAGTGGAGCGGTCTTTGATTCATGGCAAACCAACCCCCACCTAAAAGAGGCAATGTTTTGGAAATAAAATTCATATCAATAGCTCCAGAAACAACAAGAAAAGGGTCTCATCCAGCATTTCATTTCATGAAGTTGCAGAGACCAGATATGGTGGCTTTCAATAAAATTAAAGCTGCATCAGGAAAAGCTCCCCTAGTATCAGCCATTAGTGAAGATAGTATCTCTAATAGAAGAGCTTGGGGATTATGGGTCTATCTCACGGAGATGGACAAAGTCAAGTATCTATTCAAAATTTTCTCAAATAAAGTGAATGGATCGTTCCTATTAAATTCCATGATAGAAAAAAACACTGAGTTCGCAGAAAGCTTAATCGAAAAGAAACGGATGTTAATCTGGAAAAATAAGCTACCGTCGACCGAAGCAACAAGGATGAAGACGTGCGATACGATGTTGGGCAATGGCATAACCATTTATGCCCTTGCTGTGAAAAACAAGAGAAACCCCTATTCGGGACAAAAGTTTGGGCCACACAAAATAAACCCGAACCAGACCAGAACAAGGAAAAAAGAATTTTTTTTTTAAAAAAGAAGTAAAAATTAGAAAATATAAAAAAATTAAGGATAAGACTGTCGGCAGAAAACAACAAGGGCCAATAGTCAGCAAAGCAAGAAACCAGTTGGAAATCACATGGCCGACAAGCCATATGACCAACAGCTGGAAAGGACGAGGCAATGACGAACGCAGTGACTTAATTCGAAAGAGATAAGGTGATAACGAATGCAATGACGTCATCAAAAAATAAGTTTGGAGTCCGAATATGAAGTCCGCGGACGCTTGTAAATAAAGATGCAACGAAGCAGAAGGGGATCATAAGAAAAACTTCTCCTACTCTTCAAAGCATTAGAGTTTTGAGTCTTTCAATCCTTTGCAGTATTTTAACCTTTCAGTTTATGGGGGTTTCCCCAACGAGTCAAGTCCTCTAATATGATAGGCTAAACAGTTGTCTCTTCCAACGAAGGAATAATATCTATGTAATATTCTCTATATTTCTTCAATCAAAGTTAGGCTTCTGTTCAACCTATTTATCCAAAATTCTATTCATTCGCTATATTGGAGTCCCTTTTACACCTTAAGGTAGGAAACGAAATAGGGTTGTGCTGTTTGTTACTGAAGGAGTCAAGTTCTTGCGAACCATCTGCTGTGGTAGTGTGGTTGGAAGAAGTCCGTAAAATCGAGGACTTGGAATACCCGAAAATAAAACGGTCAAAGAAAGGTATGAATTTATGAGGTCTTAATTTATTTTGGAAGCATGTTGGGCCTATTTCTGAGTATAAAGGGTAGATTATTTAATAATAGCAAAAAGATTTGATTAAAGGACCAATATTGTTAAAATTTGGAAACTAGGGGACCATAAGTGTCAACCATGAAAAGCGTGGGACTAGAAGTGATAATGGTCTTATTTAACGGGACCAAAAATGCAATTTTGCCTTTAATTTATCAACCAACTCCCAATAATTCACTTAATCAAACCCCTCATATATATCTTTATAATTATTGTTCTTAATAACATTCCTAAATTGAATTATCATTAGAATCTCATTTCCTTTCTAGTTATAATAATATTTTTCAAATACAATTTTCTACTATTAATTTCTTAAATATAGTTTTCAAATTTTTCTATGAATTTTTTATCAATTCTTGGCTACTATATAATTTAATTAATCACCAATGTATATAATTAAGTAATTAGTCAATAGACCCGATGAAATTGAATGAATTAACTACAGTAATTATTAAATCTAGCAAATCGAGTAATTTAATTAACTAACTATAATATTTTTAAATCAAATGAGATATTTAATTCAACATTAATTCAAATAGTCAAACTTATAAATATTCTGATTAAACAACATGTCGAACAATATAAACTACATTTAGTAAATGGACTAACTATTATAATATTATTATATAAATTAATATAAAATCTCATAATCAAAATCTTACCTCTTTGTTTTCCCGTAAATGTTTGTATTAAGTGTGTGTGAGCAATGTGTGAATTTGTAATTCGGTTGTTTTTCTCTTTCATATATATTTGAGTGTATGTAGGTATGGCGGTGGGGGTGGGTCCCACGCCATTTCCACTGTTATTATATTTATTATTATTTAATTTTTTTTAAATACATTACGTTCTACCTAATTTTTTAATTAATATAATTTGCTTCCAAATATTATAATGAGCTCTAATTTACTCCCTTCAAGTTTTATTATATTTCAATTTCAACCTATAATTTATTTATAATTAAATTTGAATTTTTTAATAATTATTAATTAGCCTCTCAATTATGTATGGAGTCACACTTGGGGTCCAAAAGCAAAATTCTCCTACTCACTTTTACGATTCACATGAAAATAACCTTGTGGGAGATATCTAATACCACTTTTGACCCACAAGACTCACAAGATATTTTGCCTAGCCATTTTCACGTGATTTTGAGGACTCCAAGCAAATCACGTTACTTGGTGTTAGACCCGACCCATCAACCAAAACATAGCGCAAGCTATCGCCCCCCACGACTCATGAGGCAGAGAAATAGGTGTGTATTCACTTCATTCACAATAATAGTGTAGCTTCATTTTAGTCCAAATGTGCCACGACTAGTGAGAAAATGCATGAGTGAAATCAACTTCCTTACTGGATTACTGTGGATGGAAGTTGTTATTCAATTTTAGGGTCTAATATTTTAATTTGGTCCAACCAACTGAGAGTTATTAATTATAATGACCGAGACCCAATCACATTTTAGTATTTTTCATGTATAATATTCTAAATAAAAGCCTAATTAAAATGTATAGCACACAAAATAAAATCCTAGCACGCCCCTGTTGGATGATCACAAGTTCAAAAATCTATGCGACCCACTGAACCCGTAGTGGATCTATGGTCAGACTAGGGTAGGCGTACGCTATCACAAACTTTTAAACCCATTAACTTTTTATGGGCCTTGTAATTTCTCTTTATTTTTTCATCCCCATCATGCGCTACCTCTTCGGGTCTCTTCTCCATGGATCTCCGTGGCCAACCCATGATCTCTTCCATAGGCCTCCATTGTCTGGGTTTGCTCTTTATAATTGTTAAATTAAAAAAGTAAATCTGGCTCTAACCTATTACACTAACTACAACTGAAAAAGAAACCCAAACAGAAATTGGGGGAGTACATTAATAAGAAGAAAGCAAGCATTAATAAATCAGGTTAAAAATGATGAGATAAAGAAAAATAAGAGGCAGGTAGGCCCCAAAGTAACAGAATTATCCACAAGGTCCAATGGACTTCGTGATCATCCATGTTAATTCAAATAACAAGATAGCACATTTATTTTCAAAATAAGCATGCACCACATATAAAGCAAATCATGCATTATAACAATAATATCTAATATCATAAATTAACACATTCAATCCAAGGAATTATATAAAAATAATGCAACTTAACTATGTAAATAAGTGCAACCCATGCCAAAAAAAGATCTTGTTTGAAAAACTCATTCAAATTAATTTTAGTAATTTAATTTTGAAAACTACCAAATCTCAACCAAAAATTAAATTCACCAAAATTAACTGTTTCAAAAAAATATGCAAAAAATTCAAAAAAATAAAGAATTCTGAAAAATAGAAAAAATCAGTCCAGACAACTGGCTGACCAAGCCAGCTACCAGCCAGCGCGCGCCCCAGCCTGTGGCCGCGCAAGCCCTGGTGCCCGTGCTGCTTGCTGCTCGTAGGCCAGTGGAGTGGCAGTATGCTATCATTTGGCGATTTTGTTGAAACTTTTTGGTTTCTTTTATCTGCAATTTTTGAAAAAAAAAACAAGAATCAATTAAATTTTAGAAAATTCAAATTTCAAAAAATTTCACATACCCAAATTAAATACAAAACTATAATATATAAACCCTAGATGTAGATATGCAATTAAACACACAAATCATGCTTCCAAAGCCAATTGAATTCTTGGTTCTGAGAATCATTCAAACAATTTTTATTTAAGCAATATTGTCCTGACGAATATGATAAGTATTCATCTTTGGCAGATGTATCTGTTGTGCTTAACGAATTACGTCAAGCACTACTTTGACGTCACAACAAATGCCCACAGACCACTTAATAACCCATGTAGTTGGGTTGCGCATCGGATGGCGGCTATTAAACTAATTTCTTAAAGTTTGCTTGAAATGTTCCAAGCCGAGTACCTTGACACTGGGCATTGAGACTCCTACTGAGACTTGCACTGAGTAATGCATTCATTGGATGAGTACCGCGTTTCATTGGTGACAGACGTTGGACGTCTATGCAAATTTAGTAGGTTAGTTGACAAGGTGGTCAACTGACTAAAATGGGGATCGTCATATGGAAGCCTTAGAGGCTTGGTCGATATGACATGAGTCCCCGGCACTGATAGTACGAGAATAGTCCTCAAATTTGAGGAATTACGACAATCATGTGCATATGATGAGTGTATCTTAGGTCTATGCTAGAGGCGACTGTGTCGCAAACACGATCATCATAAGCCTTATCTAGTGCAGTCGGAGTATGTAGTGATGATTGAGTTCCAAGAAGAGAATCAGTCCCTAGTCAATACGTGACAAAGGTATCTCCTATGCACTTGGAGACACGTTCACGCTCTATGAACCTATGGTCACAGTCATTGGTCGAATAGGAAAAGAGGTTCCTATGTCGAGCAATTTGGCGTAATGCGATCTCAAGTATTAAGTATAAACGCTTAGTCTAGGATGGGAGCTGACACCCAATTTCATGCCTTAGACTAAGGTTGGGAGACGGTAGATGGAAGGACCATACCCATATGGACTCGAGATCCTAAAAGTTCACATGGATATTCGCCTACTCTATAGTGCCATGGACCATTGCTAGATGGTTCCATGGTGACGGGCTTTCTTGATCAAGAGTTCATCGAGAATTATTACTTAAATTAGATTTAATTAATAATAGTGTTTGACACTAGCCCAAGTCTAGCTGAAAGGTGAATCTAAAGAGTCATACACAAATCACCAAGAAGGGACGAGGAATTAATTCCATAAGTAATTAGATTACTTACAAATCAGAGGGATCCATTGGATGGAGGAGCCCAAGGATAAAAGAATAGGATTAATTTATATTGGGCTTGACTTTATTATTTAATAAGTTGGACTTATTAATTAATAAAGACTTATTATGCTCATGTATTTAATTTGATTAAATATATATGATGGGCTTAATTAGGTGGATTTTAATCAAATTGAATTTAATTAAAATTAGTTGGGCCTTACATTTTATATCCATGAAATCGGCCAAACACCCTAATTAAACTTGATGGAAAATTTTAGGATAGAAAATAATTGACTAGCAATTATCACTTTTGGAAAGTGCTATGTTAGTCATTCTTTATTTGGAATAAAGAATATATTACCTTGTGGATTGAGGAATTAACCTAGACAAATTCTAGTACATCCATACAATATATATATTAGTTATTTGGAATAACTAATAACATTACACAACACAAAAATTACTTCCGACCCTAGAACATCCAAAATCGGCCGTCTCTCTCTCTTGACACTTGGTGTGTTCTTTCTCCCTTGTTCTCCTCTAGCAAAGAGAATTAAGGGATCCAATATTTCGGGGTGTGCTATGGACGTGACTTTAGAGGACTTCTACGTTGAAATCTCACGAGAGTGAATCAACACAAATAAGTTTGAAGTAAATCAAGCAAAAGTAATCCTTGATTTATGTTGCTTGCACTTCTCGTTTTAATTTTACCATAAGCCCCGTTTTATTTTTTTTTATTTAATTAACTACATCAAATAATTTTGTTTTTCATGGTATTATTATGTTTGATTTTTAATTTACAAATTTTTATTTACCGCTTCCGCTTGCACGTTCCCAAGCAGATCCACTCGCATTCTTTTATTGCCTTTCAAGTGGTATCAGAGTCCGGTTCGATGTAGGGGCTATGCTTTTATGTGAATAAGCATGATAACGTGATTTTATAGCTTTTAAAACACGTTATTTATTTTGCTTATTCTTGAATAATTGTATGGAAAATTAACTTGTTTAATTTTTTTGCCATTTTTGGATGATTTAAGTATTGCAAGAAAATTTTGATGTTCTGGTAAAATACTTGCTTTTACTCTTAGTTTAATGTGTAGGAATAAAAAAAAATTTGGTACTATAGCAGTGCATGGTCGACCGACAGTGCACAGCGCGCGCAGGCAATGGATGCCGCACACGCTGCCCAGGCATTGCGGCACGCGTGCATGCAAGACTGCTATCACTAACGGCCGATGATTGGACCATTTTTCGCCATTTCTTCCGAAAATTTAGATTTTTTAATTTCTACACAGTTTTTGAAAGATATATATTTTTGCTGATTTTAGTTTTTGATAAAATTTGATTTTTTTTCTAGAATTAACTACTTTAATTAATTTGATGGTTTGCGTGCATTAGATGCACAGAACCTTTTCATCCTTTTAAATTTCAAATTCTATGCTTGTTGTTTTCTGCATATAATTGTATGCTGTGATATTGGATATCACATTATTTTTCATGGGATGTTTACTTTCTTATCTAGCATGATTAATTGTTATTATTGCTTGTTCAATGTGGATGGATGATCACGAAGTCCTAAACTGCATGTATGTCTTTTAATTTTGTTGAGTGGGCTTGTGTGCCCTTGTGATTTATTTTCTCCTCTTTCTCTCATTTTATGCCTTCAAATAATAAGGCATGCTCTCCTCCCCACTATGTACTCCCCCCGACTTCTGATCGTAGTTTCTTATTTCAATTGTAACGAGAGTAGTATAGGAGATTTTCGTGAGGTTTTTTATTTCAAGCAAGCCAATGAAAAAGAAGGCCCACGAAGGAGGAGGTCCGCAAAGATATTACAAGGCCCATCTATACGTTGATGGGTAAAATACTTTGTAATAGCATAGGGCCATCTTAGACTGACCATAAATTCAGTGCGGATTCAGTGAGTCGCATAGGTTGTGCTCGTGATCATCCCACAGGGGCATGTTTAACTCCGTTGCATAAAATAATTTATTGCTTTAGCATTTGATGTTATGCATGCAACACAATTTCGTGATGAGGTCTCGATCAAACAAACTCAATATTAAACTCTCACTTGGTTGGACCAAGTTATAGTGTAAGGGCCCAAAATGGACTTGGATCAAATAATTTGATCTGTCCAAGGTTTCCATCCACAATAATTTGGTGAGGAAGCTGCCACTACCTAATTATTTTCTCACGAGTCGTGGCACATTTGGACTAGAGGAGAGCTGCACCATTACTGTGAACAAAACAACACGCTCACTGTTTTCCTATCTCACGAGTCGTGCGGGACGACAGTTGAGGTGTGATTTGATTGATGCGTTGAGTAACACTAATTAAATATTAAGCCCATAAATGGACTTGGATCAAAATGGCATTTCGATCTGTCCAGGCCTTCCGTCCATAAGAATATTATGAGGAAGCTACCGCTATCCAAATATGGTCTCACGTGTCGTGGCACATTTGGAATAGAAGGCAAGCTGCATTATTGTTATGAACAAAGGAATAAGCTCGTTGTTTCCCTGTCTCACAAGTCATGGGGGGTGACAATTGACGAATGATTTGGTTGATGGGTTGGGCTTAACACCTATTTGCATGATTCGCTTGGAGTCCTTGGGATCATGTGAAGAGGTGAGGCAAAATATCTTGGGAATCTCATGGAATGAGAATGGCATCGATTGCCTCCCACAAGACGCTTTTTCCATGTGAATCGTAAAAGTGGGGCATGGTAAATTGTTCTTGTGGATCCCAAGCCCACTAGGAAAGAATTTTTTGAAACCCCACTTGAGAGTGGTGGGATTTTGTAGAAATAGTATGAGAAGTTAATGACTAAAAGATCGAGTGTTAACTCAAACTCAATATCGCTATAATCTACTTAGTGTTTCTATTTTGCGTTTAGAATGCTTGTCTAAGATAATGTTTTCTAATTTTTCTTTATTTTTGAGATTTATTTAATGGACCATAATCAATTAAAATTGACTGTGAAAATCAAAGGATTGTCCTCGACTTCCGAACCTTGGCTTATGTCATGAAAAAGCCACTTCCATCGGACTTGCGAAAGGAGTCCTTGCTTAAGGAACATTTGACGTTCGGGATTAAGGCATAAGGAAAATTGCAAGGGGTCCGCAGCGTCATACCTGCTTCTATCATCCATGAGCGGTATGACAGACTGGACGTTGTTGGTTCAATAAATGCTCTAAATAAATCAAATTTATGCGGCACCGAATTGGCATATTGGATGTACCCGGACGGAAGCATTTTTTTTGAAGCCTAGATGATTGAAGGTCGTCTATCAAACATTGAGCTAAGATGCAATGCCTTATGGAGAAGCTCTAAGACCCCAATGTTGATCTTAAAAGCAGATGTACATTGACGTAATCCTTCAAGTCCCTTCATCTCTCTTTTGACCTCGTTATCATAAACTCTAAATCGGCTTGAGAAGACCATTTCATGAGTTGATAAAATGGTTGGACCAATACGAAGCAATGGTTGAAGAATCTACGCCATTGGTATTGAATTTGGAAGCTTTGACCTCAAAAGCAAAAGACAAGGGAGCCAGACGCCAAATGAGAAAGAAGGGTGAAGCAAGGTCAACCGCTGCAAGTGCCTTGAGTGCTCCTGTCGCCTTGATGGGTGAAGGTAAAAGGAAAAATAAAATAATGGTTCGATAGTCAAAATTTACTTATGATATTTGCATACAATTTCCAAAGGGCATTAGAAGAGGGAGCATCTTAAACTCCCCTTCACCCAAATTATGGCATTTGTTGAGCAAACATGATTAACATTCATATTTTCAAGTGTTGGACACTTGCACTCAAAACGCATTTTTGCAAATGGTTTGCAGAAATAAAAAGGAATAGAACGCTAAGACAAGTCATTTTAAAACAAAGGAATGGCTAGGCCATTACTACAAAAGCAATAAGACTAAATAAACTTAGCTATTAGTATCCATGTTGAAATAGTATACAATTATGTAACCCAGTGTGATCAAGTTGTTAGTCAATTGTTAGACAAATTAAATTACAAACTTGATCAATAAAAGGATTTATTTGAGTTTGTTGAGTTTTTAAATTTTTGTACTGCATAATTAGATTATGCTTGCTCAAAACAATGACTAAAATGGATAGTAAAAAACATAACTTACAGAGAATGGCATGCATGAGCTAGGCCATATATCCTCTTGTTAGGATGACTATGTTGGGAGATTTAAAGAGTCTAGCAATAGATGATTTGAGTTTACTAACTTATGAATCCTTTTTGAGAAGGAAGAAAGCCATGAAGCACTTTGTAGGACAAAGAATGCTTGTAAAAAATGATCTATTAAATTGGATTCAAAATAGACATTGTAAGTTACTAAATACACAAATACTAGTAGAGGGTTCACAAGTCTAAGGACTTCTGGAAAGTTCGGAGAAATTAGACTTGAGGTGGTGAACCAAACTGGTTACGGAAACAAACTCTTTGATGGGATTGAGGTGGTGCGTATTTAGTGGGAGTCCTTGAAATAACCAAAATGAGAATGGAATTCTCGTCCAGTGAAATTCCTCCGGAATAGACAATGTTAAACTGTCTTTGGTAAGGAAGAAATCGAATTAGACATGGTTCAATCAAAACTTCACTGAATTAGTTGGCCCGTCTGGATGTGGACTTTGGAAAAATTGTCAAGTTGTAAAACATGGTGTTCTCTTAAAGTCGTAATCTAGACACCATATTTGATATGGATTGGCAAACTTGTGTCCTACAAAAGTCTTGAGTATGAGGAATGGTCCTACATACGTCAAATGACTAGTGGGAGGAAAATTTGACTAGGAATCTAATTTTATACAAATTTGTTATGGAAAAATGCAAACATAACTTGTAATCGAAACTTAACTGACCATGTCTAAGTTCTCTAAAGGACGATCAATACACTTCGGTTACTTGAAAGGTACGAGTTTCTGAAACTGGACAAGGAGAAGCAATGTAGGACATTGATCCAGATAAGTGGCTTGGAGCCATAAAATCCTCTATGGAGTTCAAACTAGGTAGAAGGTAGAAGGTCAGTGGGAGCTCAATGGTGTTCCAAGTGTTTTAGATGTTAAAAATGTCTCGTTCATTTGGAATGATAGAAAGACGTCTTGGAAGTCTAAAGCACGAACATCATTCATAAAATATTGCATAATAGGAATTGGATTCCTATCTAGGGATAAGCTATCCAAAATTCAGTCATGGGAGACTGATGAGGAGCTTAGATGTTAGACATCCCATACGTCTTTACTATAAGCAGCATGGAATGTTGTTTCGGTGCATTGAGTCCGATACTGCTTATGCGTTTTTAAGCATAATAATGGATATCGAGTGTGCACCGACGAGGCAACAGACAACTGTTGAAGGGCTATCTTTGATACTTGAATAAGGATTAAAGAAGACCTCTTAACACATATTAATGGAGAATTGATTCTGGAAGGCTATAGCGATAGTAACTTCCAGCATCATATAAATAATATTTAATCTTAAAACAAGATTTATGATAATATTGTAATACTGGAAAGGTTCCAAGTGAAATACCACAAGGAACCTTATCACGGCGAATTGAACGTTTGGTAACTTTAAAAATTATATTAGAAAATGGTTAGGACTGAAACACAACGCCCTCTATTGTCGGGTATGCTACCTTGGAGGATGACAACTAGGCTATGGCATAAAGTAAAAGCTCGAGATCTCATCATAAGTACAAGAAAAAAATCTCACACACCATCATCTACATGGAGGGATGATAGGAAGATGTAACATGCGGTTGGCCCATAGGACATCGACAGAAATGAAAGTAGACCTATAAGACCTAGCTGGTATCGCAAATTGCTCATAATGAGATTAGTCTAAAAAATATAGGTAATTGACTTTAAGGTCAAGTGGGAGATTGTTGGAATAAGTGACCAAAAAGCCAATTGGATTGGCGATGTTGAAAATAATTCAAGCAATCTTTATTTAACCAATGTTGTCCTGACGAATATGGTAAGCATTCATCTTTGGCACATGTATATGTTGTGCTTACCAAATTACGTCAAGCACCACTTCGACGTCACAACAGATGCCCACAAACCACTTAATAACCCATGTAGTTGGGTTGTGCATTGGATGGCGGCTACGAAACCAATTTCTGACGGTCGGTTTGAAATGTTCGAAGCTGAAGACCTCGAGATTGGGCATCGAGAGTCCTACTGAGACTTGCACTGAGTATTGCATTCATTGGATGAGTACCGCGTTTCATCAGTGACAGACGTTGGACGTCTACACAAATTTAGTGGGTTAGTTGACAAGGTGGTCAACTGACTTAACTGACTCGCACGGATCGTCATATGGAAGACTTAGAGTCTGGTCGGTATGACTTAAGTCCCCGGCTTCAATAGAACAAGGATAGTCCTCAAACTTGAGGAATCACGACAATCATGTGCATACGATGACTGTATTTTGGGTCTATGCTAGAGATGACTGTGTTATAGACACGATCATTATAAGTCTTATCCAGTGCAGTCGGAGTATGTAACAAGGACGATGAGTTCCAAGAAGAGGATCCGTCCCTGGTCAATATGTGATAGAGGTATCTCCTATACACTTGGAGATGCATTCACGCTCTATAAACCTGTAGCCACAGTCATTGGTCAAATAGGAAAAGATGTTCCTATATTAAGCAATTTGGCGTAATGCGATCTCAAGTATAAAGCATAGACGCCTAATCCACGATGGGAGTCGACACCTAATTTCATGGCCTAGACTAAGATCGGGAGACGGTAAATAGAAAGACCATACCCGTATGGACTCGAGATCCTAAAAGTTCACATGGATATTCGTCTAGTCTCTAGCCATGGACCATTACTAGATGGCCACTCATCATGACGGGCTTTCTTGATCAAAAGTTGATTGAAAATTATTAATTAAATTAGATTTAATCAATAATAGTATTTGGCACTAGCTCAAGTCTAGCTGAAAGGTGAACCTAAAGAGTTACACACAAACCATCAAGAAGGTATGAGGAATTAATTCCATAAGTAATTGGATTACTTACAAATCAGAGGGATCCATTAGATGCAGGAGCCCAAGGATAAACTAAGAGGATCAATTTATATTGGGCTTGCCCTTATTATTTAATAAGTTGGACTTATTAATTTATAAAGACTTATTAGTCTCATGTATTTAATTTGATTAAATATATATGATGGGCTTAATTAGGCGGATTTTAATTAAATTGAATAGCAATTATCACTTTGAAAAGTGCTATGTTAGTCATTCTTTATTTGGAATAAAGAATATATTATCTTATGGAATACATCCACACAAGGTATATATATTAGTTATTTGGAATAACTAATGACATTACACAATACAAATATTAATTCCTACCCTAGAACATCCAAAATCGGCCGCCCCTCTCTCTTGACACTTCGTGTGTTCTTTCTCCCTTATTCTCTTCTAGCAAAGGAAACTAAGGGATCCCATTTTTCGGTGTGGTGTAAATGTGTCTATAGAAAACTTCTAGATTGAAGTCTCGTGTGAATGAATCAACCAAAAGAAGTTCGAAGTAAATCAAGCAAAAGGTAATCCTTGATTACCTTTCTTGCACTTCTTGTTTTAATTTTACCATAAGCCCCGTTAGTTTTGTTTATTTAATTAACTACATCGAACGCCTGAAAACTCCAACGATACGCTCCTTAAAATCATGGGATTATTATGTTTGATTTTTAATTTATGAAGTTTTATTTACCGCTTCCGCTTGCGAGTTTCCAGGCCGATCCACTAGCATTTTTTTATTGCCTTTCAATGTAAAGGTGTTGATTCATGCAAAACATGTTAGATTCTAGGCCTAGACGTCGAATTCGACTTTAGTACCACTTGTGGATCGGCACGGGAAGCACAACGGAAGCGTAATTAAAAAAATAGCGATTTAAACATACAATATAACAATCAAGGGGCGTAGCCTTGGTTTTTTTTCCGAGCATTTGGTGTACAATAAAAACAAAAGACCATGCAAAGTCGCAAGAAAAAATAAAGTGGCAAAATATGTAATTATTAAAAAGATTAAATAAAATATAATAGAAATAATAATTAAAAAAAGAGGGGTGAGCAGCATCATGCCACCCACCGCATCATTTTAAAATAAACACACGCACAGATTTTACAAAAATAAACACACACACACACATGCACACACATTGCGGAGAACAGAGGTATGGGATTTTGAATTTTAATTATAATAATTTATATAATTATATTATTTATTTAGTCTACTTATTAATTATAGTTTATATTGAGTGATGTACTATTTAATCAAAGTATTTTACGATTTTCACTATTTAAATTAGTGTCGAATTAAATATCACATTTGATATAAAAATGATATAGTTGGTTAATTAAATTATTAGATTTGTTAGATATAATTATTATTAGAGCTAATTTACACAATTCCATTAGAATGATTAACCAAATATGTAATTCTATATATTGTTGTTAAATTAAATTATATAATAACGATAAATTGATAGAAAATTCATAGAAATACTTTAAAATTATATTTAAGAAATATTATGTTATTAAAGAGAGAAAGCCTTAACGTTCAAAAAGATGGACTCTCCAAAAACACTCTGTTCTCTCACACACACTACCACACCTTCACAAACACACACTACAACTCTCCTCCAAGGTGAACTTGACGGCGATGGGGATTGTGACGCCCCAAATATTATAATACATAATTGTAGGATTAGCTGGTAAATCTTCATGAAATTTAGTTAATTAGCCAATAAATTATGGGTCATAGTTGGAATATAATAACACTTGAACGAATTAAATTAAAATTCGTTATAATATTTTGGGATAATTTCTATTAATTAAGAAAATTAAAAAGAACGTAAATGATATTTTGAGGAAAAAAATTAATTAAATAAATAAAATAATAATAATAATATTTTATATATATAATATATATTACTAATTATATATATAAGTAACATATATATATATATATATATGAAAGCAAAAAAAAAAAAAAAAGAAGAAGAAAGGAAAGGGTTTGGGGGTGGGCCCTCACCCACCGCCCCACCCCCTACATATATATATATATATATATGTGAGCGAAAACAATCACAATTGGATTTATCAAATTGCAATTCCTGTGTCTATTCGAAATATTCGCAGCGAGGTAAGTTTCCATTTTAATTTTTATTAATTTATAAAATTGTATTATTTAATTAGTTTATTTATTAAATATTGTTTATATTAAGCGATGTACTATTTAATCGGAGTATTTTACGAGTTTGGCTATTTAAAATAGTGTCGAATTAAATACCGAATTGGATATAAAAATGATATCATTGGTCAATTAGATTATTAAATTTATTAGATTTAAATATTACTATAGCTAATTTATACAATTCCATCGGAATTGTTAGCCAAATACGCAATTCTATGTATTATTGTATAATTAAATTTTATAGTAGCGAGACATTGATAGAAAATTCATATAAATATACCGAAAGTTATATTTAATAAATGGTATGTTAATAAAGAGGAAAACGAAGATTTGTACTTCGATAGAAGTGGAATATTAAAGAATTATTAGAAATTGTACGAATAATATTTAATATTATTTTTAAAAGAAATTATTATATTCTCGATATATTAACTGTATGTAGTATAATTCATTATAGGATACGGGGGTAAAGTGAAAAGACCGAACCACTACCTATTGAATAGATAAAGGCGTTATAAGGTCGAGGTAAATAAATAATTAGTATTATCTATATATGTATCTTTATTTGTGATCTTACTATTATCTGAATTTGTGGTTCATACTGACATTGATTTATCTGAAAGTATATGAGTGATGGATGATTTGATTTGACTGATGGTATTGTGTACGTGGAATGAGAAAATACGTTGAAATATTATGTTTGTTGTTTGATGTGTTGTGGATGTCTAAAAATAACAATATATGGATATACTGTTTTACGTTACTAGTTGCTTACGAGAATGGTGATATGTAAAAATGAGGGAGTGGTGGAAATTGAATATATATTGTGGCGTGAATACCCCTTGATGTGTTGAAAAGCCTATAAGGCGAAATGAAATGAAAAGAGCTTTGATGCGATATGAAAAAGATGTGATATGAAAAGAGCGATGCTGCGATATAAAAGAGCTATGATGCGAAATAAAAGAGCTATGATGCGAATTGAAAGAGCTATGATGCAAGATGAGATTGATGAGCCGGCTGTCAAGGGGATTCACTTGAATTTATATAACGGTGAGATTGAGTTGTTGGAAAAAACACAATATCACATTCTGGTAAGCAAACTAGGAAGAAAAATAGAGTTTGGTTAATTATCTTATTATGAGATAGTCATGTGGTGTAATAAAGCTGATTATGTTAGAATTAAATTGAGTGTATCCCATGTGTGTTGCCTGTTTATCTTGTTTGGGCTGTAATTGATATGCATATATAGATAGGGCTGGTTATTTACTTATTGAGTGGCAGGCTCATCCCTCTGCTGATATTTTCTTTCAGGAGTAGACTTTGAGGTGTCCGACTGTTGAAGAATAGGTCTACGCGCTATACCCAGGCAGGTCGGGCCAGTATGCTGTTTTCTCCTCTTTGTCAGTTAGAGTACAAATCACATTTTGTTGTACAGAGAGAACGTAACCATGGAGATTACTTATGATGGACTACTTGTGGTGTTTTATGTGCATATATGATATTGTAGGTTGATTACGCTTGTTATGACGTTGGGGTTACGTATACATATGGATTAAATTATTTTGTGCAGTTATATTTATAAATACAGGGATTACTATAAGTATGACGTTTAGGGTAGATATAGCCCTTGTAGCAAAAAGGGTGCTACATTAAGTGGTATCAAAGCAGGGATTAGATTTCGTTGGGATAGTAGATGAAATGTAATTTTATACGTAAGGTGTTTATGATAGGAATCTACTCACATGTGTGTATTTTATATAGGATGGAAGCGTCAAGGGAAAACGTTGTTGGCCCAACAATTAGAGTCTGTGCAGGGTCATGATTTTGGATCAGAACATCAAGGGTTAGAATCCTAAAATAGAAATACCCCACAACCAGAAATAAATCCCTTTATGCAACAATTCCTAGAAATGATGCATAGGATTGCTCCATCGCCACAATCACAACCACATGATTCAGTTATTAATAAAAATTTGAAATAGTGAGGAGATAGGGGGCGAAGGTATTTACCGGTATAACTGATCCTGCTGAAGCAGAGGAATGGATGAGAAACACAGAAAGGATGTTAGACAGAATCGATTGTAATTTTAAGCAACAAGTTAACGTACGCAGTGTCCTTATTGGTGGGAAACAGTTCCGGGGAGCAAGAACCGACCTGTTACTCTGACGTGGAATTACTTTTTCAAAGAATTTGCTGACAAATATACTCCACCGGTCTACAGAAATCGTAAGAAAGTTGAATTCCTTGAATTAAAGCAGAATGAGTTATCTGTTGCTGAATATGAACTACAATTTGTGAGATTGTCAAAATATGCCCCAGAAGAAGTGAGTACCGATGAATTGAGAAGAGACAGATTTGAAAGGGGGTTGAGACTTGAGATTCGGGAGAAAATAGCAATCAAACCTCCAAGTTATGGTGTACTACTGGAAGCGGCACTGAGGGCAGAAGAGACATCAATTGAAAGGAGTTCTACTGAAGTCAAACGAAAGAAATTGACAGGTAACCTGAATCCTACAGCGGGACAAAGTGGTGCAGTTTCCTTTAGGGGTTCTGGTTTGCAGAGGGGTTGGTTCAGAGGCCGAGGAGTAGGTCAGACTAGCAGGTCTTCTTCAGTACTTTCGAGTAGAGGCGGGCCTACTTCGGTTAGATCTGGAGCAAGATAAGGTCCAGCCAGATCGTTCAGTGGAAGATCTATTTCGTCTTGTGCTAACTGCGGTAGGAGACATATTGGTGAATGTTGGGGAGCTCAACCAATTATATGTTATCGTTGTCATCAACCAGGACACATTATGAGGGATTGTCTTACATGGAGGGATAATTCCAGAGCATCTCAGACTTCAGAGTTTAGCAGTGTGGGGGAAAACTCACAACGGGCAGGTATGAGCAGAGGACGAGGTAGAGGTGGTCGAGGTAGCAGGAATCTTTCCATGACATCTACATGACAAAGTAGTCAGCCTCGACCACAAGCCAGGGTGTATGCAATCACAAAAGAACAAGCTCCTACGGCACCCGAGGTTATCACTAGTTCCTTCTCTATTTGCGATTCTAGTGCACATGTATTAATTGATCCAGGATCTACTTGTTCATTTATATCACGTGATTTGGCATCTCATGTACATGCTAAAATAGAACCATTTGGACATGATTTATATGTGTCTATGCCTGTTGGTGGGTTTGTATTAGTGAATACGGTGGTGAGATCTTGTCCAATAGTGGTGGAGGGTGTTACTTTATATGCAGATCTGGTTGTAATAGACCTTAAGGAATTTGATGTTATTCTGGGGATGGACTGGTTAGCTAGTAATCATGCTTTAGTGGATTGTCAAACAAAAGAGGTGATGGTTAAAGTCAATGGGCAGATGAAGACGGTTATAGTATGGGAAAGAAAAGTGATACCTAACTGCTTAATTTCTGTTGTGACCGCTTTTAATCTAATTAAAGAAAGGTGTGAGGCGTATCTAGCCAGTGTGCACGATACCATGAAAGTTAGCCCGGGTGTATTAGACGTTCCAATGGTGAGGGAATTTCCTGATGTTTTTCCTAATGAATTACCTGGACTACCACCTCATCGAGAAGTAGACTTTGAAATAGATACTATTCCTGTGGTGGCACCTATTTCAATTGCACCGTATAGAATGGCTCTGTCAGAATTGAAAGAATTGAAGAAGCAGTTAGAAGAGCTATTGGATAAAGGGTTCATCCGACCTAGTAGCTCACCGTGGGGAGCACCAGTATTATTCGTAAAGAAGAAGGATGGGAGTATGAGATTATGTGTCGATTATAGACAGCTAAATCGAATCACAATCAAGAACAAGTATCCTCTGCCATGGATTGACGATTTGCTTGATCAGCTAAAAGGTGTCACTGCGTTCTCTAAAATTGATTTGAGGTCAAGGTATTGGCAACTACGGATTGAGGAAGAGTCGATCCCAAAGACAGCTTTCAATACCAGGTATGGCCACTATGAATTTGTCGTTATGCCATTTGGATTGACGAATGCCCCTGTAGCTTTCATGTCTCTGATGAACAAGACGCTACAACCATTCCTCGATCAATTTGTGATTGTGTTTATTGATGATATTTGATATATTCGAGTATTCCCGAGGAACATGAGCAACATTTACGAAAAATTTTACAGATCTTGAGAGAGAAACAGTTGTACGGTAAATTTAGCAAATGTGAGTTTTGGATGGAGGAAATTGCGTTTTTGGGGCACGTTGTTTCTTAAGGGGTACAACCTGATCCAGCAAAAGTTAAGGCTATTTTAGAATGGGAAGCGCCTAAAAATGTGTCGGAGATCCGGAGTTTTCTGGGATTGGATGGTTACTATAGAAGATTTGTAAAGGACTTTTCTATAATCGCAAAACCTCTTACGAAGTTGTTGAAGAAGAATGCACCATTTAATTGGAATGACAAATGTGCTCAGAGTTTTGAGGAGTTGAAGAAACTCACTTCAGCACCTATCCTTGCTTTGCCGTCTGGGGATGGAGGATATGTGGTATTTACTGACGCTTCACGACAAGGACTTGGGTGTGTTTTGATGCAGCATGGGAGAGTTATAGCTTATGCTTCGAGGCAGTTGAGGCCACATGAGATAAACTATCCGACCCATGATGTGAAATTAGCAGCCATAGTACATGTACTGAAGATTTGGAGGCATTACTTATATGAGGAGACGTTTCAAATATTTACAGATCATAAAAGTCTGAAATATATCCCAACACAGAAAGAGTTGAATTTGAGACAAAGAAGGTGGATGGAGCTTTTGAAGGATTATGACTGCACCATTGACTATGATCCCGGAAAGGCAAACATTGTAGCAGATGCTTTGAGTAGAAAGACGGTGGACCAACTAGCGGGTATGATCTGCTATAACATGGAGTATTTGACTGCCCTCAGAGCTATGGATGTACACTTTAGCATTGGTGGTGATATTCTACTGGCTACGATACAAGTGAAGCCTTCCCTCAAGGATAAAATTAAAGATGCACAGGCTAGAGATCCATATCTACAGAGGATGAAAGCTAAGGTGCAAAAAAGGAAGAGCAATCAATTTATAATCCAAGAAGATGGTACATTGTTCAATTGAAAATATATATGCGTGCTGAACGTAGAGGAGTTGAGAATGGAAATTATGCACGAGGAGCATTACGCACCGTATGCTATGCATCCTAGCAGTACCAAGATGTATCGGGATTTGAGACCCTATTACTGGTGGCCAACAATGAAGAAAAATGTGGCAGAGTTTGTAGCGAAATGTTTAACTTGTCAGCATAAAAGCATAACACCAAACACCAGCTGGTAAACTTCATCCTTTGACTATACCTGAATGGAAGTGGGAAAAGATTACTATGGATTTTTTCATTGGGTTACCACGTACGTTCAGAAGACATGATGCTATTTGGGTGATTATTGACAGATTGACTAAATCTGCACATTTCCTGCCAATCCGTCAAAATGATTCCTTGGATAAGCTCGCCGAATTATATGTTTTAGAGATTGTGAGATTACATGGCATTCCTACCTCTATAGTTTCTGATAGAGACCCTCGATTTACTTCTCATTTCTGGGGAAGCTTGCAAACGGCTCTGGCTACAAAATTGCATTTCAGTACAGCGTTTCACCCTCAGACCGATGGACAGTCAGAAAGAACGATTCAAACACTAGAGGATATGATGAGATCCTGCGTAATTGAATTCAGAGGAAACTGGGATGATCATCTACCACTGATGGAACTTGCTTATAATAACAGTTTTCATTCCAGTATTAGTATGGCTCCATATGAAGCTTTGTATGGAAGAAAATGCCGAAGTCCGATCTGTTGGGATATTGAGGGATTGAGACAGCTTGAAGGGCCGGAGTTAGTTCAAGAAATAGTAGACAAGATAAAAACAGTTAAAAAGTGTTTTAAAGCAGTACAGGATCGACAAAAGAGTTACGTCGATAAGCATCGCAGAGAGATGGAATACAAGGTAGGGGAAAAAGTTTTTCTAAAAGTATCACCATGGAGAGGAATCTTAAGATTCGGAAAGCAGGGAAAGTTGAGTCTGCGGTATATTGGACCATATGAAATTCTGGAGCGAGTTGGACCTCTAGCCTATCGGTTAGCATTACCGACAGAATTATCACAGATACATGACGTGTTTCACGTTTCTATGCTAAAGCGATACCGATCCGATCCTAGTCATATTTTGCATGAGCCAGAGATGGAGATATCAGAGATGGAAGAGCCAATGGAAATTCTGGACCGGAGTATAAAGAAATTAAGAAATAAAGAAAATACCAATGGTGAGGGTCAAATGGAGTCACCACTCTCCAAGAGAAGCCACTTGGGAAGTTGAGGAGAACATGAGAGAGAAGTACCCATATTTATTCCCTGAGCCGGTAAGTTAGTTAAGTTTGGAGGACGAAATTTTTATTAGGATGGGAGAATTGTGACGCCCCAAATATTATAATACATAATTGTAGGATTAGCTGGTAAATCTTCATAAAATTTAGTTAATTAGCCAATAAATTATGGGTCATAATTGGAATATAATAACACTTGAACGAATTAAATTGAAATTCGTTATAATATTTTGGACAATTTCTATTAATTAATAAAATTAGAAAGGACGTAAATGATATTTTGAGAAAAAAAAATTAATTAAATAAATATAATAATAATAATAATAATATTTTATATATATAATATATATTACTAATAATATATATATAAGTAACATATGTGTATATATATATATATATGAAAGCAAAAAAAAAAAAAGAAGAAAGGAAAGGGGCCCTCACCCACCGGCCCACCGCCTAAATATATATATATATATATATATATATATATGTGAGCCAAAACAATCACAATTGGATTTATCATATTGGAATTCCTGTGCCTGTTCGAATATTCGCAGCGAGGTAAGTTTTTATTTTAATTTTTATTAATTTATACAATTGTATTATTTAATTAGTCCATTTATTAAATGTTGTTTATATTGAGCGATGTACTATTTAACGGAGTATTTTACGAGTTTGGCTATTTAAATAGTGTCGAATTAAATATCGAATTGGATATAAAAATGATATCATTGGTCAATTATATTATTAAATTTATTAGATTTAAATATTATTATAGCTAATTTATACAATTCCATCGAATTGTTAGCCAAATACGTATGTATTATTGTTTAATTAAATTGTATAATAGCGAGAAATTGATAGAAAATTCATATAAATATACCGAAAGTTATATTTAATAAATGGTATGTTAACAAAGAGGAAACGAAGATTTGTACTTCGATAGAAGTGGAATATTAAAGAATTATTAGAAATTGTACGAATAATATTTAATATTATTTTCAAAAGAAATTATGATATTTTCAACATATTAACTGTATGTAGTATAATTCATTATAGGATACGGGGTAAAGTGAAAAGACCGAACCACTACCTATTGAATAGATAAAGGCGTTGTAAGGTCGAGGTAAGTAAATAATTAGTATTATCTATATATGTATCTTTATTTGTGATTTTACTGTTACCTGAATTTGTGGTTCATGCTGACATTGATTTATCTGAAAGTATATGAGTGATGGATGATTTGATTTGACTGATGGTATTGTGTACGTGGAATGAGAAAATACGTTGAAATATTATGTTTGTTGTTTGATGTGTTGTGGATGTCTGAAAATAACAATATATGGATATACTGTTTTACGTTACTAGTTGCTTACGAGAATGGTGATATGTAAAAATGAGGGAGTGGTGGAAATTGAATATATATTGTGGCGTGAATACCCCTTGATGTGTTGAAAAGCCTATAAGGCGAAATGAAATGAAAAGAGCTTTGATGCGAGATGAAAAAGATGTGATATGAAAAGAGCGATGCTGCGATATAAAAGAGCTACGATGCGAAATAAAAGAGCTATGATGCGAATTGAAAGAGCTATGATGCAAGATGAGATTGATGAGCCGGCTGTCAAGGGGATTCACTTGAATTTATATAACGGTGAGATTGAGTTGTTGGAAAAAACACAATATCACCTTCTGGTAAGCAAACTAGGAAGAAAAATAGAGTTTGGTTAATTGTCTTATTATGAGATAGTCATGTGGTGTAATAAAGCTCATTATGTTGGAATTAAATTGAGTGTATCCCATGTGTGTTGCTTGTTTATCTTGTTTGGGCTGTGTTTGATATGCATATATAGATAGGGCTGGTTATTTACTTATTGAGTGGCAGGCTCATCCCTCTGCTGATATTTTCTTTCAGGAGTAGACTTTGAGGTGTCTGACTGTTGAAGAATAGGTCTACGCGCTATACCCAGGCAGGTCGGGCCAGTATGCTGTTTTCTCCTCTTTGTCAGTTAGAGTACAAATCACATTTTGTTGTACAGAGAGAACGTAACCATGGAGATTACTTATGATGGACTACTTAGTGTTTGATGTGCATATATGATATTGTAGGTTGATTACGCTTGTTATGACGTTGGGGTTACGTATACATATGGATTAAATAATTTTGTGCATTTATATTTATAAACACAGGGATTACTATAAGTATGACGTTTAGGGTAGATATAGCCCTTGTAGCGAAGGGGGTGCTACAGGGATGACGCAACGGAGGATGCCGGCGAACCTGTTGCCGAGCGTACGAATCATCGGGGAGAGGATGGTCTCGATTTCTCGGGTAATAAAGTGGCTGAAACTGCACTTGGGGAGAGTAGTACCGGCCATGGAAGCAGCGACAATGGCGTCTCTCTCGTGGTTGAAGGTCGGATTCCCGTTGTTGTTCCACTAGCGCGGTTGGAGGATGAGATTCGTGCCTCCTTCAATACTGTAGAATTTTTGAATTTGGAGCACAAGATTGTCGACGATGGTGAAGTCATTTGTCTTGCGGCGTTGGAAACCCTAAAACAGAAGTGGGAAGCACGGTTTGGCCCTCTCCATCCACTCCGTGTTTTCCGGCAAAAGGGAGTACGCTGGTGCGAGGTTTCCGACGGGCGCGACGGAATCTTCTTGGTCTGTCATCTTCGAGTGCGTTGCCCCCTACTCCAAAGATGAACCAAGTGGATTTGGGTTCTGAAATTTTGCCTGAACCTGTTCTTGCGACTACTACACCGAAGGAGATGACCAACGTGATTTCTGCTGTGTTGTCTCCTGCGTCGGTTCCTACTGCATCGCAAAAAGGTGTTGCTGCTGTTCCACCAGTTTCTGGTATGTTGCCGACGGATTCTATTTCTTTGTCGGATTTTGCTGAATTGCCATCAACGGGAACTGGGTCTATCGCTGTTGTTGGCCCGTGCCGGCTGCTCTGAATGCTGTTATAGAGTTGGTTGCAGCAGCAACCGCTGGTAGTGTTGTTACAATGTCCATTTTCTACGATGTCGCCGCCCGTGGCTGCAGTTCACACGCCGCCTATGATGCCGATCGGGTTTTTTGTCGGTAATATTCCTCTTCATTCTAGTTCAAGCATTCCTAATTCTATTGATAAAATTGTTGGTGCATTTCATAATTCGACCCACAAAACCTTGGTACTATGTTCCTCCATCGAGAAAAAATGGAAAAAATTATTGTTCGTCCTATGTTGGAAACTATCCGAAATGGGTCAAGGTGTTGGACTTCTACGACAATTGAATATTTTTTTGGGTAAACGTCCATATTTTCACCTCCTTAAAGATTACGTTAAATCTTTATGGCCTATGTTGATTGATGTAACGATAACGGCCTATGGTTTCTTCTTCTTTTGATTCAAGATGACTGTGGCGATGGAGGAAATCATTGAGGGGGGCCTATGGTTGTTCCAAGGACAACCCATTGTGTTGTAGAAGTGAGAACCGGGCATGGTACTGAGAAAGTTGAAACACACACAGGTTCCGGTGTGGTTTCGATTTCGTCATTTGTCGGTGGAACTGTGGACTAATGAGAGGCTGAGTATGGTGGCAAGTGGAATAGGAAAGCTGTTGTATCCTGATGCGATTACTCAGGCATGCACGAGAATGGGTTTCGCTCATGTGTGCGTTATTCTTGATATCACCTCCAAATTGCCTAAGCACCTCGTTATTATGTCACCTACCGAGGAGTGGCGGAAGCCGCATTGAAGGTTGATGTTGAATATGAGTGGTTGCCACCAAAATGTACCACTTGCATGATTTTGAGGCATGCAATGAAGGATTGTGTGATGAGCAAGCCTATGAACACACCTGGTTTCAATCTATATGTAGCATCTCGGTAGCTGAAACGGCGACTGAGGGGGAGGCCTCTCAGCGTATGGAATCCCCTAGGCGGAGCAGTCAAGAGGAGAAAGGTAAAGAAGTTGTTGTGTATAATGCATTTTTTGTGCTAACTCTACTTAAGACTGATGCAGATGATATCACTCGGGGTCCTAATAGATGCTGCCCCTCCACTAGCAATCCATGCTGAATTTAGCCTTTTTGAATGTTCAAGGCTTGAACAGGAGAGACCACCAACTTGTTGTGGCTGATCTAGTTGAGGAGTTCAGGCTACACTTCATTGGTCTACTGGAGATGCGGGTCCAATCCCCTAATGCTGTACATGTTCAACTTGCTACTTTACCTCGTTGGAAGTGGTTTGTTGAGTATGCGAGTGTTGGGAATAGAATTTGGCTTGCATGGGATGATGATTTACTCTATGTAACTATTATGGATATCGGTATCCAATTTATACATTTGTCATGTTCATGTGAGAAATGTACATGTTGTTTATGTTGTCACGGTCATATATGGTGCCAACGATGTAGGTGCTCGAAGAGATCTTTGGCAGGCACTCACCTTACTTGCAGGGCCGTGTACCGAGGAGATGTGGATTGTGGGTGGAGACTTTAATGTTGTTTGTGACTTAAGTGAGGTGTGTGGCCACTCTGGGGATCACCGATTAGCTAGTGATGAGTTTAATGATTGTATACTAAGTACTGGTTTGCTTCCTCTGCCTATGCAAAAGGAATGGTTTACCTGGCACAACTGTAGTACTGATGCCCGCAGCCTGTGGAAGTGGTTGGATAGAATCCTGGTTAATGACATGTGGATAAAACGATGGTCCCAGTCTACATATATCAGCCTCCCACCTCGTACATCTGATCATCACCCCTTGTCCTCAAAGGGGATGTACAACACTAATTTGGAGGTATGTTTCGCTTTGATAATTATCTTGACCTCTCCTCCCAGTTCATACCTAGTGTGCAGAATGTTTGGCAGCAACACATAGTGGGTATTCTGATGTATTTTGTTGTGTGTAAGCTTAAAGCTCTAAAACCAGTATTTCGTCTGCAATGAAGGAATAAAGGGGACCTGTCACGCAACGTTAAGCTGGCTAAGGACTTTCTTGATACAGCTCAGCGGTTTTGGATAGACGTAATACTTTACTATTGTCTCTTGAGCATTACTGCAGGTTAGTTTATGCACGAGCAGTTCAACTTGAGCACATTATGCTGCCGCAATGTGCCAAATTGCAGTGGATGAAAGGAGGTGACCAATGTTCCCGAGTGTTCTTCGGAAAATAGCCCAGCGCCGTACTAAAAGACCTATCTTGCAAATTGATGTGAACATGGCCATACCCGCATGGACTTTTGTGATGTGATCCGGGAGTTTGTTGACTTTTATGGCAACCTGTTGGGCTGTGAGAGGCGTCGGAGGGTTCTTGATCTATGCTATCTGTGTCCATGGGCATGCCACATTGTGATAGATACCGAGGCTCAGGAGATGGTGCGTCCTGTGATGGCTTCTGAGGTAAAATTGATTTTGTTTGACATTGCAGATGATAAAACTCCTGGTCTTGATGGGTTTATCTTAGGATTTTTTTAAAGGTCGCCTATTGCGGGTGATGAAGTGACGCGGTGTCAAGGGCCGCCCGTGCACTCAGCACCTTTGACGTGCATTTCGGTCAATCAACCGTTCCATATGGCCGACCACTCAACCTTCACCGATAGACGTTGGACATCCGCAGTCGTAGATTTTTAGATATTGGTCTTTTACTTGCTTTGTTATTTTTCTTTATGTTGTTTAGATTGCTTAGGGGACGTCAGGCCTCTTAAGGTGCGTTTTCAATTATTTTAATATCTACTACTTTCAATATGATTTATTTTTTTAAGCAATAGTAGGGGGGAATGAGTACAAGAAGCTTGGTTTAGTGACATATTAGAGTCCCCCTCAAGGCGATCCCCCTTGCTCTAGCATCGTTGATCATTGTATACTCACTTTTCAGTTTAATGCAATCCACTTTCTGAAATTGTGTGTTCAAATTGCTGTCGTTGCTTTTGTATTGTGATTCCTGTCAGTGCGCTCGTTAGTATCGAGCGAGAGTGTGTGTTGAGATTGGTGGAAGTAGTCAGTGGACTACTAGCCACACGGTGCGCACTGCGGAAGCCGCCTCGTGAGACGCGGGTTGTACTTGATTTTTTCACCACTTGCCGACTTATGAAGCAGGTGAATGCCACATTCTTGGCTATTATTCCTAAGGTCCATAACCTTTCACGTGTGGCAGACTTTAGGCCTATTGCATGTTGTAATGTGTTACACAAAATCATTACAAAAATTATTGTGCAACGGATGAGTATGGGTTTGGAGAGAATTATTAGCCCTTCACAGACAACATTTGTGCCAGGTCGCTCTATTAGTGACAATACACTCCTGGTATAGGAATTATTTACAGGTTATAGCCAGCAGCAACTACCACCTAGATGTGCACTCAAGGTGGATATCAGGAAGGCATATGACACGGTTGAATGGGATTTCTTGCTAACGGTTTTACGGTTATTTGGTTTTCCAGATAGGTTTATTCGCTGGATTGAGGAGTGTGTTACTACTCCTTACTTCTCTATTAGGATTAACGAAAAACCTCATGGTTTCTTTGTCGGAGCCCGGGGTCTTCGCCAGGGAGATCCTATGTCTCCTTACCTATTTGTCTTGATTATGGAAGCTCTGAACCTTATTTTGTTGCAGCTGATTGATCAAGACATGACTTTTGCTTTTCATTGACAATGCGAGCCTTTGAGATTGGTTCAGCTTGGATTTGCTGATAATTTATTGTTATTTTGTCGTGCTGACACTGACTCGGTTTGCTTTCTTAAGAGAGCCCTTGATTTATTTGGTGACTTGTCTGGCTTTCACGTTAGTGTACAAAAGAGTCACATGATTCTCTCACGATCAACTTCTGGGATTCGAGGCCAGCTGCTTGAGAGCCTGCGATTCCAAGAGGGACACTTACCGGTGAAGTATTTAGGACTCCCCCTTATATCGTCACGACTTACTCTCTTGGATTGTAAACCCCTACTTGACAAACTCGATCAGCATATCAAAGGTTGGGAAGATACGTTTTTATCATATGCGGGACAAGTACAACTTATTAAATCTGTTCTTACTGCTCTTGGTGTATATTGGGCCTCTGCTTTTATTTTGCCTAAGGGTGTCATTCGGGAGGTAGAAAAGAGACTGAGGGCTTTCCTATAGAAGGGTTCGACTGCTCGTGGATATGCGAAGGTCGCTTGAGATTGTGTTTGTCGACCTCTTAATGAAGGTGGTCAAGACATCCAGGACATCACTACCTTCAACCATGCTCTTGTGGGACTTAAACTGTGGTAAGTTATTCGGGGCAATAAGGCATCTATCTTGGTGGATTAGATCTATCACACGTGACTGCGAGATGCTTCTATCTGGACGGAGTTACATCGAGGGGGTTCATGGGGCTGGCGGAAACTCCTCCATCTTCGGCTCCTTATTCGACTGTTTGTTGAATATGTTATTGGAGATGGAGCTACGTTCTATTTATGGCAGGATCCTTGGCATGAGTTAGGCCCACTTATTCGACAGTTTCCAAATGGACCTAGCCTCATGAATACACAACTGACAGACAGAGTTGATGCTTGCATTGAGATGGGCAATGACGTTGGCTCCTCCTGCGATCCCACGCATACCATTTAAGATCGCTCACAGATTTTCAGCAGATTATGCATTCCCTTCCACGCATTCATGGTGATAATAATCGTATTTTATGGCGAACTCAGACAGTAACTCCGACGTCAGTTGTGGTGCTCCGATCGCTCCAGGCTGAGGGTCCCAAGATAGGTTGGTTTTTACTACTCTTGGGCCCCTTTAAGATCCCTAGGCATACCTTTGTCCTTTGGCTACCCATACTTCGTAAGCTTTCTACCATGGACAGACCTTGGTTATCTCACTTGGATAGCTCTTGTGTTCTTTGTACAGACGATGCAGTGAAAAATCATAGTCACCTATTCTTTCACTGCCCCTATTCGAGAAGTTGTTGCGGGTGATACGACTCACACTTCGCTTCCCTTGGCTGAACCGCCCGTGGCCTACTGACGTGTTGTGAGCTGCTAGCATATGGAGGGGCAAGCACGTGATCTTTGCGTCCTATCGTGCCTTACTCGGTTTCTTGATTTATCATATCTGCTATGAGCGTAATTTTAGACGTTTTGATGGGAGCCATCGTGATTCACGGACTTTAGGTACACTTATTCTTGAAGATGTGAGATAGAGGATTCTTAGTGTTCAACTTCCTTATGCTGTTAGTACATGCGCACTTTATCATTTATAGCGGCTTCCTTGGCCTGTCGAGGAATCTACCTAGTTGATGCTTGTTAAGCTATATTTATGTACCCCATTTTACTTAATGAAATTTACATTTACTGAAAAAAGAAGACGAAAAATGAGATTTTAATGATAATCTAATTTAAGAGTATTATTAAAAATGATAGTTGTAAATATATAAGGGGTTTGATTAACTGAATTCTTATGAATTAGTTGACAAATTAAATATATGTTTGAGAAGCTTAGAAAGTGTAGTTATTTAAAAATAAATGTTACAAGGGTTTGGACATTAAAATAAGTGAAATATTAAAATATTGATGGAAGATATACGAACATTACATAATATTTTATTTAGAGTTTATGATATTCTATATACTAATTATACGTATAATATTCTATTATAGGATGTGAAACAAAATAAAGGGTTGAGCAGTCCCTTATGTTAATTGAAGCATTTTGGAATTTAAGGTAAGTATAGCTAATTGGATTTATATATATAGTGTTATGTTTAGTATTATATATTATATATATTGGTTTCTTATATTTGATTGTGAACTTGGATTTATATTTATATACGTGGACTTTGTCTATTGATTGTGTATATAATTAGTTGTGGATTATTTGTTGGATTACCTTAATGTCGGTGAAATTATTACTATGTGTTATATGTGATTGGAATATAGGGACACTAAGATATGATTATGTGATGATCGTATAAATAATTGTTGTATGAAATCAAATTGGAAAATTATTATTGAGGAAGTAATTATTATAGAGAATAGAATGATGATCGTGAATTGAAATAAAAGATGGTGCTTATCTAATTGGGAACATAGTTAATGGTTTTCGATAGTGTGATGGATGATATGATATGAAAAATATAAGAATTAAGTTAGGTACCATGGCACGTAGGGTACTGGAGAATATCCTGTACTGTTAGCTACATACTGGGGTAGTGTGGAGATACCGTGCTTGTTGTTATGTCCTGTGCTGATATTGCTACACACTGGAGTAGAGAGTGTGGGGAGATCACAATACAATGGGTATCCTGTGCTGTATATGGTATGACGTTAACTAAGATGATAATGACCGGCAAAATCATTGACTAATATACTCCAATTAGAGTAAGTAGGGCCCTTAGTTAATAAGCGATAACGTCTAATATTATATCGTAGATTGATGTACAGTCGTGGGTATGATTATTTCTTACATTTGATGTTGCTATATGACAAATATTTGTTAATTGATGCGATTGCATTGTACATGACTTGCAGCCTATGTTTATATATATAGACTGGTTAGCTATACTTATTGAGTAGACATTTAAGTGGGTCAGCCATGCCATCTGAAGCGGGAGTTTTAACTGTTAGACATTTGAGCCTTTTGTCGGGTTTGTGTTAAAACTTTGTACTATTGGCTATTACACTATTTCCTTGAGGTTATTTATATAAGGATATCAGGTGAGGTAAATAATAAACTTTTGGCGATGTCTTTTATCTTTTATGATGTTTATATATTATATTGATAAAGTAGACGGGTTCAAAAGAAATTACTTATAAAACGAAGTAATTAAAGAAAGAATAAAATAAAAATAATTAAATGTAATGAGTAGGGAGTGCTACAATAGATATAGAAACAATAGATTCTCAAGTCTTCTCAAAAGAAATAGATTCTCAGAGTGAGAGAATATAGGAAATTAAGAATAGAAAAGTGATACTAAGTACACTAAACAAAACAAAAACTCTTTAATTATTAAAAAAGGGATAGGATCTTTTCACTTTTGATTCCATTGATTTTTGAATTATTACTTTTAATTTTATAATTTTTAAAAAGTAACATTTTTGGTCACATAATACACTTCCATTATATATTTTAACGAAAAATGCCAGGTGCTTAGCACGTGACAATTAGAGTCTTTGCACTTTTGATTCCAAATGTTACAAAATTTTCACTTTTGATCCCATAACTTTTAAAAAGTAACACTTTTAGTCCCACACATCATTAAACATTTTAAGAAAAAGGTGTTATGGGATAAAAATTGAGAATCTCATATCAATGAGATTAAATATAAAAGCAAATTAAAGTGCATGATAAAAATGCAATTTGCCCTTGAAAAAATATTGATACAAATTAAATTAGAAACTCAAAATTATTTGCAAATCCACTTCTGTTAAGTTTTGTTTTTTTTGGTCCTAATCTTTCTCCAAAATGTGATTGACTGCAGTGAATGACCACAAACATCTTGAAAAATGAAGATATTGGCAAAGGGAAGCGTTAAACAAGTATATTTTATATAAAAAGGTGAATTCCGTTGCCTGGATTCGACGAAACCGCTCCCACTTCTCTCGATAAAAATCTTGAATTCCATTGCCAAAACTCGAACCGGAGTCTCTTGTGCGGTAGCAAGTATCCTAACCATATAAACTAGAATAGATCTCGTTTGCTACATCAGTCGCTGCCAAAAGACCGGCAAAGAGAACTCCTTTGAAGCGTTAACTAGCAGCTACTTCATATATACATACATAGATACACGCACATAAACAAAGATACACTGTGTGAACGCAAGAAATGGAGACGACGAGCGATCGCGATATGGGCAGTAGTAGGACGAGTATGAATCCGTGGAGCTACGAAACTAATTGGGTAATCGTTCATGGGTCCCTCGAGGCTTCCGTCACCGTCGAGTCCTCCGACTACCCGATCGCTGAATCTGACTTCGAAAAAACGGTCTGTATATCTCCTCTTGTTCTCGAGCCTCGTGGCCCCGATTCCGGCCCTTGTGAAATTAAGGGTAAGTTTATGTCTTTTTTTTTCTGGTTCCCCTCAGAGTTATAATTTTTTTTTTTCGCTGTTGGTTTTGTTCGCCTGTTGTTTGCTTTGCAGTCTACTTTAGGGTTTTGGTTGGGGTTCTTCATTACGAGGGTTTTATGGTTATAGTCAACTTGAAAGAGTTTATGGATTTTATTTTAATTTTTCATTTGATTTCATATATGGGAAATTTTCCTTCGCTTTTCGTGAATTTTAGTGGTAGGCTGGGAAATTTTTGCTTTTTTTGACGATTTAATTTGAATATTGGAAAAGAGAAAATTAAATCAGTTAGTAAATTTCTTCGATTCAGAATGGAGTGAAGTGGATCATGAAATGCTGTACCTGAGAGTTGCACTTAATGGTTTGTCCATTTCCTTTTTCAGTTGCAATTTATTTTCTTTGCAAAATTGAGTACTCTGTTTGCTTTTTTGATTGGTTAGTTGGTCGGAGGGGTATCTATCATTTTTATTTCTGGTCTTTTGCAATTCTGTTATGTAATAGATTACAACTTTTCCTCCCTCGTAAAAGAGGCTGAATCCTTAACTTCCAAATATCTTCTTTTCTGATTTACTGCATTATGGCAAGGATCGAATTTATACATTTCCATATTTCATTACATTGAATCAAAAAAGGGGTAGGGGAATGAAGCAAAATGTTTGGGAGGAGATAGCAGGGTAAAATTAATCTACCGGAGCACTAATTTGGATGGAAACAGAGGGACATATGTGCAAACCAATGTACTTGTAATCAAAACTGCCTCATGCTGGAAATGAGCTAGTGGATTAGGAATAACTTTTAAGTTCGCATATCTTAAGGAGTCTTCTTTTTGACTGTAAGGTAAAAAGTAGTGGCGGGTAAGTCTAGCTTGTGGCTTTTTGAGTTGCATACCTTCGAGAATCCTCCAACAATCATTATAAGAACATTTTTGGACTATAATTGCTACACTTCAGTTTGACCACAGCTTGAAGATGGGGAATGGTTGATTGCATCGGTTGCCCGTTTAACATTTCCACGAAATACAATAGATCTAGTAACTGTGTAAGAAAAACATTTATTTGAAGAATTATTAAGCATGCATGGTTTGTTTGGAATACTTGAACAAAAAACTAAATGACCTCTTTAGAAAATTATCCACATAAAAAACAATGGAGTCACCCCACTTGTGAGTGTTGCAAAGGTCCACGATGAAATCTCCGCTGACATGGAATTGTAAATGTAACAACTTGAAGAGGAGCATAAAGCCAGCCAACTCGAGTTCCCTTTACTAGATTTTGTAACCCATAGGTTCATAATGTTGCACCATCTAGCAGACATGTTTGGATGTGCATTAAAGCCGCCACTATGCATCTTGTTAGTATTTTTTTGCCAAGAACCCTTGATTTAGAGTTGGCTAATCCTAATTAATTTCCCATCTGATTTTGGATTTTCTTGAGTATATGCGAAAGGATATCGATTAGAGTTCGTTGGCCATAATTATCCTAATGTTGATTTAATGTATTTTTGTAGTAATAGAAGTGGAAATACACTAAGAATCTAAAAGCTCCAAATCCTAAATATAAAAGGAATCAAGTATTATCCTCTCCATAAATAATATGGAAACTTATTCACAAACATGCTTTTTTGCTACCAGGGTTGCTTTAGCATAAAAATGAATCCTGAATCATGTTTTGTCATGCAACGTACTTAGTATTTACTGAAGTCGGGGTCTAAGAGAGTGTGAAAATTGTTTAAGCTTCCCTGTCAATGGCCTGTTCTAGATGATCTACTGTGTGCATGGATTTGTCTATATGCTTTCTATATAAGGTCCTCCGGCTGTATGTTCTTGCCAGCAAACATGACCAACATCACACTTCGAAATGCGACCACTTTGTTTGCATCAGCAACTAGGCCCACAGGGAGAGCAATTAGTTAGTCTTTGAGCCCAAACAAGCAATTTATATTCCGCTCTTATCCAATAGTAGCACATCAGGAGTTAATATGCCAGTAAGAGGAGTATGTCCTATAAAAGTGCTCTTTCTATCTGAATATGGTATATGTATAGGTATTCTGTTAGGCTCAAGTGCAGGGAGCCTTTTTATCCTGTCTTATTCTTTTGGTTACATCTTTGATGTCAGACTTGATTACTGTGTTAGCTGAAATCAATTTACAAGAGTTGGATTCTACCATGAAATAAGTGTTTGCTGAAGGACAATGGATAGGATATTTAAACAAAAAAGGAATGAAGATGCTGACTCTAGTGAATAGAGTATATCCTGTTTTTTTCCCATTGCTAAACCCAAAATCTCTTATGACTAGGAAACTGGACATGCTTTCCTTTTTTTTTTTTTTGGGTTAGATTACTCATTTTGGAGGAGTAACCAAGTATAGGAGGACCAAAAGTTATATTATTTCTGAGTTGAGTCAAAACATCTGCTATATGAATCCCATTCTTCTGTTTCTGATTGTGGACTTGCTAAGTTGCACACTTTTCTTTTAGATTCTCTTTGTATTCGTTGCTTTGTGCTATATACATTGTTCAAAACAATATTAGATGGTGGAAGAAATTGGTACAGTTTCTCATGAACTCCATGTGTGTCCACCGACTAAAATGAATATGTTGTCGCAAGACTCTCAACATCTTCTGTTGACTGACAATATCAGTTTCTTGCAGTATGTTTTGACCAAAAGTATGGTGTTGGTCAAATTTATGTTCGGAGCAGTGCCCGTGTATATGAGGTCTACTATGCACATTCTACTCACACTACCAATGAGTATCTCTGCACTGTTCGGTGTGGTCTTGCTAAAAGAGAAAATAAATTACTCCAAACAACTTGCATTGAAGATGTTGAGGAGGAGCGTGGAGAGTGTTTATTGGGGGAACTAGCTGAAGAAACTCTTACAGATGGGGCAAATACTGTCACCAGTGAAGATGATTGGGTTAAGATTAAAGTACCTGAGGTTGGGAGAAGTTCTTTATCAGATAAGCTTAATACCCATAAAGGGAAAAGTGTACAGGTAAAATATTCTGATCCACACTTTTTTTATTACCACTTGCTTTCCATCCTTGGTCGAATGAAGTCATTTTTTAAAGCAATTCATTATTTCCAAATTTATTCGATTTCCGGTGAGTTTAACAGTAACAACTTTCTGTTTCTTGTTTTGGTTAAACCATTTCAACTTTCTAGTGACGTCACATAATAGTAACAGGGATACTCAGATTGATCGTTATGGGGTTCTTTTGCATATGTGAAGTTTTCAAGTATATTCATCAGTCTCTGCGATCAACTCATGCCTTACATCTTTGTTAAATTCATAATTTGTTTTCAGAAATCATAAGCTCTCTGATTATAGTTGTAAACCACATGGGTTGGTAGTTTATGGGTGTAGAAGATGAAAAGTATCAATATCTATTGTGGCAACAAAATTTATCTGGTATTGATATTATTGTATGCCTATGCAGGATCTTTATGAGGCTACAGCACAAATAAGCGATGCAGATCCTTGCTCATCGCTTACAATTCGATTACTGTCACTTCAAGATAAGGGCCACGTATATGTTGATGAATTATATTTATTTGTGGACCCTGTGGAGTCAACTGATTCTGGAAATGAGGCAGCATTGGCAGGAAGCACAACGCAAAATTCTCTGATGGCCATGTTCATGCCTACTCTTCTGCAATTATCAAAATCAGGTATCAGACAAGTTCAAGGTAAACATGATTCTGATGAAGTGCTTAAGGATGACAAAATGGAAACTGGGTCAAGAAAAGCTGATGAAATTGATATTGAATTGGAAAAAGACCAAGTTCACCAACAAGATGTGAAGCCGAGAGAAAATGATAAGGATACAGCTGAACCAGCTGAACTTCAGATACCAACCATGGCAAAGAAATGTGTTGAGTCTAGAAACAATGATGATTTGCCGCCAGGAAATCTTGAAAGAGCTCTGGAACAGCTTATTTCTAGAGTGAGCAGAGTGGAAGATATTTGCTTGAGGTTTGAAGAAAAAATGCTGAAGCCCATAGAACGCATGGAGGCAAGGCTTCAACAGGTTGAGCATCAACTTGAAAAACTTGCCAAGAATGATCACTATTCTGGTTTACCACATTGCACAAGAATCTCTGCTCCTTCATTTTCATGCAGTGAATCAAACTCAAGCTCATTCTACGGTGAACAAAGTGATCCTCCACCTTGTGGGGCATCAGAACTTGGAAAGAATGATTTGCCTACAAGCATGCCTGAGTTATCCCATGATGCAAATTCTCATCCAAGCCTTATTGTTAGTGCACCTGAGTTTTCATGTGGCGAAGATGAAGAAGACAATGATGATATGAAACCATTGAAGGATGTTCCTTGCATACAATCAAAGAAAACTATGTCAGTTGATGATGCTTTAGCAGCAGCACTTAATGGACTTTTGTCTACTGCTATCATTCATCCTTCTGAGCATATTCAAACACCTTCAGGTCTTTCCAATAAAGTAGACGAGGAAAACCAATATCATGAACATGCGGAATCTTCTCAAATGAAACCTGAAGAGTTCCCTGCTGTACGAAATGGCAATGGACAGTCTTCGGCATACGCTCAAAGCCTTACAGTTAAAGCTCCGAGGTTAACCTCAGAGGAAACTGGCAACGAGGAGCTTTTGAATCATATGCAGTCTTCTTCAGATGTGGCTCCTATAGTTAGTAATGAAGAGGACCATAACAGTGATGAGATGGTTTCTTCTTGCATTCAAAGCAAGAGTCTATTTGCTTCTGCAGACTCTGATTTCGGGAAGAATGATGGCACTCATGATTTTACCTCAGCATCTAATGGTGATATCTCTGCTGTTGCTGTCAAGGAAAGCAGAACATGCCATGGCAACAGGCACTTGAATGAAGGTTCTGAAGTAAATACACTAGACACTTCCTTTGAAGGGGATTGCAAATCTGTGGAGAATAGTGATGATTCTGCACCTAATCTAGTAGCCAAGGACTCGGAGGAAACTGGCAGGCACCAGATTGACGAAGAAACTAACCCCGGAAAATTAACTAGTTTCAACCCAGATTATGACATTGCTTCAAATCATGAGTCTGAGGTGGTAGCAGAAGTTCTAGAAAGACATGTTGCATCAGAAACAAAGATCCTTGAGATTTCACATGCGTCTTTGCTGGACTTTGAGTTTCCGATTCTAGAAGTGAAGTTCACTTCAGACGTGTATACCAGTACCAAGTCCCCACTGGAAGCCCTATTAGATGGAGTAGCCGAGTCTAATGCTGAAACTCCTTCGGTTCATGATGGTGGTGATGATCAAAATTCTGGGCAAATTAATGATGCCATCACAAACAGTTATGAAACAATGGACATTTTGCCAATTAACCATCTTTTGGTAGATCTAGGCGTTTATGCTGCTGATGGGTCTTCAAACTTGGAGGGTGGAGATCTCACATGCTGTGCAACCCCAAGCAGCCCACAAGTGAATGTGAGTCTTATTTAATCTTTTGAGAATGTCTATGTTAGAATGTATATAGTTATATGGAGCTAACATGCTGGGAGGAATTCATGCCACATACTTATTTTCTGCTGTTTCTCCCTCTCTCCCTCATTTCAGTTCCTGTGTGGGGGAGGGGATTTCCGAGGATTTAATATCTTGGTAGAGGATTTCATGTACAAAATCTTGGTAGAGGATTTAATATGGAAGATGTGGGTTGCTATATCATTAGGAATTTGTGTTGGAACATAAAGCAATTCCTGGAGAAATTAGTGAAATTCTACATTCAATCAAACAAAGCAACCATATGAATTCTGCATTAGGTCATATAGCAGTTGGATAGGTGAACTGGGTATTGACATCTAACCGGTAGTGTTTTATCTTGGACGGGGATTCTAATCAGTGGCATACAATTCATTTTATTACATCTGATGACAATTATTTCACTTCAATTATCATGATTCTGTACTATTCATGAGTCATTTATGCAGTATTCAGGTGGATAATATGAAATTTCACGTTTTACATAAAAATACACCCGTCATAACTCCCCCTCTATTGTTTTTCCTTGAGTGCTCGAGGGATTTGAGGTATGTATAATTCATGCACGATTCTAATTGTAATCCTCCATGTGGTAAGAAAATATATCAATTTATTATTGATTCAAAGAAGACTTCATAATCGAAGATCGAACAAATTTGAAACTTGGGTCATGGAATATAATGGATTAACCTCAATAATCTCTCTGTAACTCAACTTATAAGACCTATTTCTCTTACTTCCTCTTTATAAACAAAAAACTAAGCTAAAAACTAGTACTAATGACCAAGAAATCAGTTATAATGTGCTAGTGCATAGGGCAAGTTGGGAGTGAATTCTGGTTGAGAGTTTGCAAGGCAAGCTGGCTGCAGAAAGCTTCCACCTTCTCTCCCTTTTCTTGGGCAGTTAACTTCACATTTTGGAGCATGAGATTTCTGCATGGGACTGACTGACTGCACTTGAAACTTATGGCTATCTTTGAAGCACTTGTGCCTCTTATGTTTCTGTATATTACATTCTCCACTTGCACTGCTGATTTCTGCATTTCATGCACACACAGGGTTAGGAAATGAGGGATGGGTTCTTTTATTAATATCTTTTTTTTTTTTTCAATTTGAATTCGAAATTATTGTTATATTTATATATATATACTGGATATTGCAGCACGCGATTCCCGCAAGCATGTAAAAAGAACCTTAATGTGAGATGATAAGAAAAAAGAAATTTGTGAAAAGAAAAAATTATAATTATAAATTTAAATAAATGTAGAAAAGTAAAGTGAGAGAGAAATATAGAGGGGTGGGTGGTTAACAGAAAAAAATATACATATAATTGGTGAGATTATTAAAAACTAAAATTACATCTGACTAAATTTGTTTAGAGGGAAAAAATAAAATAAAGGATAAATTTGAATTTTTAAAAATTGGTAGGACAAAAATACTTATGGAGGATAATTGCATAGACATCCCTGAGATTTGAGTATATTATAATTTCTTTTTCAGTTTTTAGGAAAATTTTACTGATATTGCCTGTAATCATATTTTTAATTTAATGTTCCCTGGATTTGTAAAATGTAAAAGTTATGTTTTGTACAAAATGTCCAAATTTTTAAAAGGTACACGTATAATTATCTTAATTATAGTAATGTATTGGTAAGATATATACTTACTAGCGAGATCAAACAATTGTAAACATATATATATGGTTTATTTGATCTCAGCAATCAGGAATAATGCTGATGGCTACTTGATGTTAATTATTTTTAATTAAAATTTAATCAGGAAATATTAACTACTTACTAGTCATTCATATTATTAATAACTGAAGTTAATCAAGTTTTTCTACAATAATTGATGAGTGAGATTACCATAATCAAGTAAAATAATAAATTAAAAAGAAACAGGATAATCGTGCGTACCTCTTCCTTGCAATTTTTATTTTTATCACAGTAAAACTGGTCTATGATTATTGGATTGGACACGTTCCTCATCTCAATATCGTCGAACTCTATGTTTCTTGCAATTCCTCTCCCTCCCTGCACAACAACATTCACAATATTCCTTCACACCAAAACACTATTCATATACATTTCCTCATAATTTCGACAATGGATTAAAATCGAAATGTCAAGAGAAAATAATATAAAGGGATAATTAACTCCCTCCTATTGAGATTCGGTAAAATTACATGTAAATCTCACTCGATTTGAAAAATTATATCTCGTACCATGAGATTTGCTTCCGTCTAATAAATAAGTCCCACAATTAGTCAAAATTCACTAAATTTCTTGATGTCGATAATAAACTGAATAAAAATTGATATTTACCCTCCATTGACTTATTACTGACGTATGCAGGTTAGACCAATTTTTTTCGATTGAACTACTATTGTAACGGTGAAAATATACCTACTCACATGCATAAACATGTGAAGACGTACAAGGGTAATTTGATCATAAAAAGATTTATTTGACCTGCAATAAATCACTATTAAGTCAATTCGGGGTAAATGTAATTTTTTTTGTTAATAACATCAATTTCGGTGAATTTTAACTCATCGAGTGACTTATTTGTTATGTGGAAGTAAAATTCAAGAGTGCTAGATGTAATTTTTTAAATTATAATTATACCAAATTTTAAGAAAGGAAAGTGTAACTTTTAATATAAAATGTATAATTTACTTTAAACGATTAAATAAAATGTTACATCCTGCCAAAAATTCAATTGTGATTATTAGCGTATTTCTCCAAAATTCAAATTAGAATTATATATTACCTGCCAAGTCTTTATTCTTACTCCATTGCTAGTTCCTGTCATCTTTACTCCCTTTACAGAAATATCTGAGACATAATGTTCTGAATTATCTTCACCTAAGCTTCCAATGCTGCAATTCAACATTATCAGTCACTAATTAATATTGCTTTCATTATCTTCTCACCAAAATTGAGAAATAAAAATTAATTCAATGCACAAATTTCATAAGTGTTGAGGTGGGATCAAAGTCTTACGTGAAATTTTTCGCTCAAATTAGGTCTGGTCGAACTGAACCAGCAATTGTACCACACTTGTTTTTTAACTGATTATTTTTCTTAACTTTATACTAATCACGTAGTGTGTAGGTTTCGGGGTGGGGGGGGGGGATCAAATATTTTCAAAATCATAAAATAGGAAAATTATAATTTTAATCTTGTAATTTAGGGATAGTATTTTCGATCCTATAGAAATTAATTTCACATTTTTAGTTTTGTAACTTTAAAATTTTAAAAAATCTAGTCATTTTTTAGCCAATTTAGCTAGAAAATTAAATGTGATTTGTACAAAATCCAAGTAAATTACAGTTTTAATCTTATAAATCAATTCCTTGCAGGACCACAAATGCTAACCCAACTAAGTTACAAGACTAAAATTAAAATTTAATTTGAATCATGTGGAAGTCATATGTAATTTTTCTGTTGAAGTGGCCGAGAAGTACTAAAATTATCAAAAAATTAAATTAAATTACAAGACTAAATTACGTAAATTGAATTTGTCAGGCAAAAAAAATGTACCCCTCAAAATTATTATAGAACTAAAATTATAATTTTTCTTATAAAATATAATATATATATACTATACAGGGGACATAATTTAAAGAGGCCAAATATTTTAGTCAATTTTTTTTAAAGGACCAAATAAACTGAAAAGCATTAACATAGCCATTAATGCTTACTCTACAAATTAATAATTTAAAAAATTCAAAATTTGCTCAAAATTAAAGAACTTGGGACAATGAGCCCCTTCAAATAATTATACCTTTATATAATTATTTTGGTGTGTTTTTAATATTTATGGTCTATTAATTTTTATTTATTTTTAACTATTTTCTCCCTCTCTTCAACTTTTCAATTCTCGCTTTTTTCAATTTTTTATTTCTCTTTTCTTAACTTTCACATTGCTTTTACTTCTATCAAATTTTTTCTCAATAATTTTTTTATAACATTTTTCTATTTTTTAATATTTTATACTTATTCAATTAAAATATATTTTAAAAAAATAATTAATTTATTAAATATAGATTTAATTTTGCACATGTGCTAGTAATATGTAATAGATTAGGTAGATATGTACCTGATGCCATGGCCTGGTCCGCACACTATATTTCTGACTTCCACATTTCTTGATCCATTTACTATGGAAACACAGTCATCACCTAATTATCCAAACCAAAAATTAATTAAATGTAAATGATTTTAATTAGAAATAATTACACCAACATCCCTCAAACTTATGCATATTGCAAACCACTTTTGAAAATTAGTGCTAAAAACTCGTTTTCCAACTTGAACATTTCATGGTACGTACATTTCATGAATCTGTCACATTGTGAAATATAACTGCAAAAAGTGCCAATATATATATTTTTCAAAATATTAGGGATTCTTGATAGTATGGCCGAATTTCAGGGGTTTTTATGTAATTATCCATAATAATCAGGAAAAAAAAATACAAGCAAACTCCTTGTGATATTGCAAATGAGCAAATTACCATCTTATGGGTAGATAAAAAAAAAAAAGCAATTTACCTCCCTGTGCTTTCTAAAATATAGCAATTTACTTATATTTATTAAAATGAAGCAATTTATATTCTTAAACAGGGAGGTAAATTGCTTCATTTTAAAAATATAAGGAAATAAATTGCTATTTTTTTCATAGAGGGATAATTTACTCATTTACACTATTTACGGGGTTAAATTGCTATTCGCCCATAATAATAATCATGGTAGCCCAAAACAAGAAAAACTGAAATAAAAAAACATTGTGTGTAATTAACAAAAGGAATTTATGTAATTACCTGTTCTAATTTCAGAGTCAAGAACATTGATATTGGTTGTTCTTGTGATGTGAATTCCATCTGTATTGGGGCTTTCTGCTGGTGCTACCACTGAAAGTTTTGAAGCCTCGACGTCGTTGCAGTCCTGGAAATTCACTTGCATTTGCTGTGCATTCACTAGCTTCAAATTGCTCACTCTCAAATTCGTGCAATTTTTGAACGTTAGAGCCTGTTTGGATGAAAAAACAATACTGGATTAGGGGTCCGGTCCAAGAATTTTTCGATTTTATGTAAGATGTTAGTAACGACAATAGCCAAAAAACGTACCGTTGGGGCACTTTGGCTTTGGCAGGGCTGCAAAAGAGAGAAACAGCAAAAACATGTCAGTATTATGTTTTGCAACGATATTTTAGAGTTTGATGCAATTTACCTCTTGTGATATTGCAAATAAACAAATTATTTATTATGATAAAAAAAAATAGCGATTTACCCCTCCTAAAATGAAGCAATTACTATTTTTTTTCATTGGGGGTGGTAATTTGCTCGTTTGCAATATCATAAGTAGGTTGTTCGCAATGCTTTCCTGATACTTTATGCTCAATTAATGTTTATTTCGAAAAATATACATTATAATGATAATTATTAGGAATTTAAAGGTCCAAATCAGCTTGACCATCGCACATTATTGATTATGAAGTAATTAAGTTTAGAAAGTGGTTATGGTGTTCGAATTCGTGATTTTATAATTGATTATATAAATGTAAATTGTTGTTAAACTTCAAACTAACCTCACTCCTATGGTTTTTTTGAGGAATCAACGAAAAGTATTTAATGTGAATAATTGGATAATTAGATGAGAAATAATTGCAATTGTAGCTTTTAAACAAAATGTGATTTTGATGTCGAATTTGATCCCAAAAGTGATAGTTGGAGAAAGGGCTTATAGAACACTACATAATAAAAAGGATATAATTATAAGATTATATTCGAAGCCCACCTACGCGTGAGATGTTAATCTACTTTAATAGTATGTATTGATTAAATATAATTATCTAATATCTATAATTAGTATATGATTGATCCAATTATTGATTATCGTTAAATATAAATATTTGATATTGATAATTCCAATGGAGTAATATTTGATCGTTTACATTAAAAAAAATAAAATAAAAATAAAAAGGGTATACGTATATACCTGAGTTTTCTTGATTTTGCAAGAATTTTTCCACCATACATCCCCATTACCGTCTATGGTTCCGCCACCGAAAACATCCATGTTTCTTACATCTTCAAACATTATCCAGAGTCTCCTAGGGATATCATACATCGTAGGAAAAGACCTGACTGTCCCTTGGATCTACAAAATCCACATGAAAAAGAAATTACTGATTACAAAATTATCGATTGTCTTTTGAATTTTTTTTTTAAAAAAAAGATAATCTAATGAAAATTATATGCATGTGTCCGGCGGATTGGATTTTCTATTTTGATTAAATGGCTAGTATAATTTCACTTTCATTTAATATATACACACATGTAGAATTTTTCTTTTTAGAATAGTGGGTATATTTGGTTGAAATAAAAAGTGAAAGTACAAGAGATGTGAAAGGAGAAAAAATGTATAATAAATAGTTATGTGATTGGTTAGAGGGAATAGATGAAGACGAAGTAAAACTCGATTTATATTAAATACCTCCAAAGTCCAATTTTGTTTTTGTTCAAAATTGGGCGAAAAAGTGAAAGTATAAGGTCAAAAATACAAAAAAAGTATATATTTTATTTTTAGATTTACTCTATTGCCCGTGTATATATATTTTTTCTTCAAGTTTTTTCTCCTTTATGCTGGTAATACCTTACATAATCGCCAGAGAAAAGATAATAAAATCGTTGAGAAATGATAATTAGTTTTATCAATAAGAAATATTCTTATTCTTATTTGATAAATACTTTATTAATAAGATTTTAAAATTTTGATATACTAAAATTATAGTAGTATAATATTAATTAATTAATTAATTTTTTGATACAAAATGAAGAGAAGAGTTATTTAGTAAAATTACAAAAAATAATCTTTTATTCTCAATCTGTTTTTCTCGTCCAAACAAGCGGTTTCATTTGAAATTTAATCCCCTTCCAATCATACCAAATAATTTTAAAAAAAATTATTATTCTTTCCATCCCTCCCCCTCCCCCTTTCACTTTTCTTTTCCTCTCGCTTGAACCAAACCAATCTTAAATAATATGTATTCTTACATAACATCTATAAATTAAATAAAACATAAAATGTAATAGAATTTAGAGTTAAAAAAGCTAAATCCAGCATTAGTTAAGGGGCAAAATATGTTTTCAGTCCCATAAAATAAGGGTAAAATTTTTTTGCTACCACAATTATGGCATGTAATGCTTTTAATTCCATAAAACTTAAAATCACGCCTTTTCGGTCTCAAAAAGTGTGATTTTGGGACTTTTTAGTCCCAAAACCACAAAGCATTTTGAGTGTAAAACAAAGTCGTTTTAGTTTCAAAACTATAACACACATGACTTTTTGAAACTAAAAATGCGTCATTATGAGTTTTATGGGACTAAAAGCGGCACCTACCAAATTGTGGTACCAAAAAATAAAAGAATATTTTGCCCGTAATTAAGTGCATGTACATAAACATATATATATATATATATATATATATATATTACACATACCTCCATAGAAATACTAGAGCGGCAAGGACCTGTGAAATTAATATGCTTAACATAGTACGTTTTGTCTTTGGGCACCAGAATTTTGGTTGATCCTAAAGAATCACAAGCCTTGTCCCAAGCTTTCTTGAATGCCTGCATGCAAAAGTAAATACATTAACAATAAACATTCTACTTAGAAACATTAACTGAAATTTACTTACTATTTGTTTTATGGCAGACTAAAACTCAACAACAACCCACCTTACAAATGCTACAAAATATCAACAACTAATAATAATTGACATAAAATCATAGAAACAAGCTTAATAAGTTTAACTAAAATAATCACATCTTAAAAATTATAGCAAATCAATACTATCATCATGGTCTAAAAATGCATGTACAAACTCAAGTTTTAACTGCAGTTTATCAATATCTGCTATGGTTTCTTAACTATAACGAAAGCATATATTTGTCCTGATTATAGTTATAGCTAATGTATTGGCCTCGTCTCCTAAACAACGACCATCGATAAGAATTGCACTACCATGAATGAGTAATTAGTATCTGCTCCGACATGTCTCTTTCAGTTATGGTAATAAATTAGATGCTGTAAACATCTTATAAGATGATTCAGAGCTTATAAGATGCTATAAAGTATCTGATAATATTTTTAGAAAAAGATCTTATGAACTTTAAAAGTAAAGTGTTTGGAGCTTATAAACTCTTTAAAAAACGTAAGGAGATCGATGCCAACTTATCTAAAGATCTTAACAAATTCCTTCAAAGTAATTATATTATTAACATCGTATAAGCTCTATAATTTTATTTTATAAGCTTTAAAAATATTTTATAAAATGTACGAGCTTATAAGAATTTTCAAATAAGCGTTAGCTCAAACCCTCTTAGCCACATCAAAAAAATCATATTTCTTGTACCAATTACTAACCCATATATATGTATATACATATATATATATATACCTGAAAATTATCTGATTTTCCGTCGGCTTTGGCTCCAAAATCCTCGACGTTGAGCACCTGTTCTTTAGTGTAATCATGTATAGGTCTTGGCCCAGCTAGCCTCTTTGCATGGCCGGTTTTAGAAGAGTGTCTGGAAGTTCTGCAACGGCAGTTTCTCCCATAACAGGAGGAACAACATAACACAATGATGAAAACTGTAACAAACCAAGTAATTCTTGCCCTCATAATTCTTCCTCTGCAACTGCTCAAAAATTACACAAAATCTCTCTCTCTCTCTCTCTCTCCCACACACTCTCTCTCTCTCTCTCTCTCTCTATATATATATATATCTTGTAAGGAAGGGTATTTGTGTTATGATCGAGCAGCGAACATATATATATAAGAGCTGAAATGGATTGGAAAAAAAAGGGTTTGGTGCAGAGTTTTTGACTGCTTTCTGTATGAGATTATCGAAGAGATTGATGGACTGCAGTGAAGAAATGGTTGACTCTTGATGATTAGGTATATTGCAACTAAGGAAAAAAAAAATATAAGAAGAGGTTAGTTAATGGTGGCTTATATGCTTGTTTACCAATATATTTATTACATGCATGGAATTTTACACAAATGGAAAATTTTCGGTTTGACCCCGTTATTATGCGAAATTAGAGAAAATCCCCTCGTAAAAATAGCCAAAAAGCCCTTGTTGATCTTGAACGTGGCACAAGAACTCCCTATTTCTCCCCCAACAAGTGTTATATATTTAATGAAATAATACATCTAGCAAATATTTTTCGGTAAGTGCATGATAAATATTTTATGGTTTAATTGTATATTTAATCTTATAAATATATCCTTCAGATGTAAAATTGTCCTTCATGTTCTTTAATTTACGATTTTAGGATAAAATTGACATGAATTTTCAAAGTGTCGAGTTTCAACCAACTTTGTCCTAGAATTGAAGAATTAGAAAAATGAAAGATCATTTTACAACCCTAACAAATTACAGAAGTAAAGTGTTAAATGATTATATTTACGGGACTAAAATCATACAATTAAACCTTATTTCACTCTTTAATTTTGGCAGTGTAAGGAATTAAACATTTTTCTGGACTCTCATTTGACTGATCACTTGTCGACAGCAAATATTATGGCTGCAAACCGACATAAACATTTTTGGAAGACAAATTGAAATGCACAAGAGCATGATATATATAATTGAAGTGGGAAATTAGGGTTAAATATTAAGAAACAAGATCGTGAGAGGAACACCATAATCTTGGATTTAAACCCTTTCATTTTCATTGCCCAATTTTAAAATTGAAAAATAAAATAAATTTTAAATAAAAGAGTATGAAAAATATAAAAGTTTTCAATCTCTTTGTAGTTTTATCTTTCAATAGTTGTCCTAATGTCTTTGATAAAATATATGGTCCAGTTTGGATCGACAGTTGCTTAATTGATTACAAAATAATCGATTACGACTATTTTTGGAATAATTGATGTGATTAGAAAAAGTGATTTTTCTATTTGAATTCATAATTTTATAATTAATTATGCTAATGCAGATTATTGTTCATGAATGCCAAAGTCGAACCTCATTTTAACGATTAATGAAGAAATTTAGAAATTATTAAATGGCAATAATGCTTAACTGGATAAAAAATAATTACAGTAGAATTAAAAATTATAAACTGTAGCTTTTATTAAATCATAATTCTGGTGGAATTTATTTATAAGTGGTTATTAGAAAATATATCAAACGATAAATATATTTGAATAGGACCTAATTTTACCGAAGTTGACCAAACATTTTTTCACTTCTTTCTCCACCAAGTTTGAGGCTCTTAAAAGTCCAATGAAGTGCTTTGCCGAAATTGGGCAGACACACACTATTTGGACACCATAGAAAAGAGTCAAAAAGACTATCCTTTTAGTGCTTGTATGTACGTATGTATGTTTTTTCGTATGTATAATGTTGTCAACTTGGAGGGGTTGTTTGGAAGACTGAGTGAGGAAAGGTAGCAACACAGTTGATTATTTGCAATTTGACCACTTTGTTTGCAAACCAAAAAGAAAAAAAGAGAGAGAGTTACTAGGTGAGTTTGTGGTAAGAGATGGTATTTGCGTGTAAGTTTCCAGGCCGCCAAACAACCCACAATTTATCAACTACTATAATTAAAGTAAATTACCACCAACTCTTCTAAAATATTGACATCCGAATAAAGCTTTCTTAATTTGAAAAATTATTAATATTTTTTGATATTTGATAAAATTAAATAATTTTTGGATGAATATTTAGAATTATCGACTTTACCCTTATTGTACTATTTTTTATTTTTTAAATAAAATTATAAAATTATACAAAAATTGGATGAAAGTTTTTGAAACATTGTACAGTTAGTCCATAAAATATTCCATAAAAAATTAAAAAAAATCCACAGGGACATTTTAGTTGTTCACCGTAAAAATATGGATGAAAAACTAATAGAAACTAACGGCTTGGGTTAATTGTTCGACGGCCATTAAAATTAGGAGCATTGATAATTTTTCAAATAACGGGGAAGAATTTAAAATTACGCCAAACTTCAGGGAGCTTGCGGTATTTTACCCTTATACTTATCATTGTCATTGTTATAGTTGTCGCCGTCGTGGTCATTATTTATATTCTAAATACCGTGGACATTTTTCAGATTAAGTTTAATCATACAAAACTCCATAAATTTTATAAAATTATAAATACATTCCTTAAAATTATAATTGTTATTATAATTATATATACCTTTTATTTAAAAGTAAAATTTCAAATACATATAAAATAAATCATATCGACATCTCTTTGACCTAATACGAGGAGTGTTGATGTAATTTGCCCTATTAATAATAATCAACTTGTGTGTTTAGGCCAAATGCATGCAAAAGGGATGGACATTTAGTTTTGACCTTCTGGGTCCCTATTTTTGTTGGTCTCATAGTTAAAGCAACACTTCAAATTTTAAAAGTAACAAATCAACATAGTGTCTCTTGTATTTGACTATGTATGTGAAAGTTGAACTCCCCATTAAAGTTGTACAATTATTTTGATAACAAAATTTTAGTTTGGATTTGGTTCGATTAGATTCCAATCATACAATTATAAGATATTTGTAATATACTTGTTATGTGATTGATGTATAATTTTTTTTTTAAAAAAAATAACCAATCACATAACAAATACACATGCATCATATTTTTATGTCAATAGTCATTCGACCGAATCTCATTTGTATAAGAGTTTCACCACATTGACCTTGTCATAAAGATGATGAGTTAAGAAGGATAAGAACAAACTACTGTTCAACTCAACGTCCAGTTTTTCTTATATAATCGAGTGAGAAAAATAATTAATTAATGTGGATCATGCCACTTCAATAGTCAGATCTATATTAGTGTAATATTATTTGCATTATTTAATATTGTTTAAATCCATTGCAATTTTTTTTTTAAAAAAAAAATCCTTCAAAAAATTCCAATTGAAATGTTGTTAGGTCTTGTTTCAACATCTATGATGGTCTCTTTTTTCAGGGGTAAAATGTGATAAAAAATTCTTTGTTTACTAGCGAAATTATACTATAAAAACTAATCTAAAAAACCCCATTTGTACTACTAAAGGGAAAAATACAAGCACCTTCATGTGATGTTGTAAATGAGCAAAGTACACCTCTATAAAAAAAAAAATTAACAATTTACCTTTCTATATTTTTTAGTGTAGCAATTTACCCCCTTTGTTTTCTAAAATGAATCATTTATCTCCTTAGACAGAGAGGTAAATTGAATCATTTTAAAAAAATACATAAGGTAAATTACTATTTATAATATCACGAAGGTAAATTACGTTACGCCCTGCTAATAAAATCTGAACAAACCCCATTTTGGACAAAAAAACTGTGTCGTTGATGAACGTACATACGTACGACGCACATAGTTTTCATAGCTTTCCACACTTCTTTGGTGAGTGGAAATGACTCTTTTATCCCTAACGTCTAATATAAATAACTGAAGCCCACTTCGCCATGTCCATTGCACTTGTGATCAGTTGAGTTTTTCCCCATAGTTGGTGCTGTAAACATGGTGAAATTCCAATTTCTATTTTAATTATTTATATTTAAATCAAATTATTAATACACATAAGTTTTTTTTTTTATTTTTTATTTTCTATCCCTAAAATGTCATTCTGTTCTAAGAAAAAAACTTTAAAGCACGACGAAAATCTTGATTTGAGGTATAAAAATCCCAAATGCTTTTGCCAAAAAGCTGCTGTAATTAGACTTGCTGACATAAATAGAGAAACAAAGGGCAAATTGTTTTGCAACTGTAGGAGAAATCACTGTAATTATTTTGCTTGGTTGGAACCTATTCATGTTTCTTGGACAAACTCCGCAATCTCAACCCAAATGCCAAAAGTTGAAGATGAGGGTAGTTGTAATAGAGTTGGAGGATCATTGGAAGAGAGCTTTGTGAAACTGCTTTCTATTTACCAGGAATTGAGATCAATCATCCATATGTTGGAGGAGAATCAAGCAATTATAAAGGCTATGATTGTAGCTATTTTTGTTTTGTTATTTATTGTAATATGGAAGTAGAATATGTACAACTCTCTAATATTGAGTGTAATATACTTGTGAAATACAACATGATTTACTACCTCAAGGAAAAGGAAAAAAATGCTATAACTCTCTTGTGATATTATAAATGAGTAAATTATCTTTTATAGTAAAATTATAGCAATTTATGTTTCTGTGTTATTAAAAATGCAACAATTTAGTCTCTCCCCGTATTTTTAAATATTATCTAATTATAAAATTTTAAAAAAATTAAAATCAATCCAAATCCTCCTTGTTATCGTCGTCGATATCGTGGTTGTTCGGCACTGAAGGGTCTGTCGGAGGTTCTGCTGAGGCAGCAGCGGAGGTGGTCGACTGTGATGGTCCCGCAGTGAGAAGTGGTCCTCATTTCCATCATGATGGACATCATCACTCCAGTCGGCCAATGTGGTCCTCCATAGCTGGGTTTGGTTGTGACACTGACAATGGGGGTGGCAACAGTGATGTGTAGATCTAGTTGGAGATGTGGGCCTCAGAACTAAGGCTTAGTACACAGCTCTTATTCTTGCCACGAACTGCAGCCAGCCATATTTGATGTTTGGTCATCGCCACCAAAGCCTCCGATTTCGCCAACCGGATATCATGGTCCTCGGTCGTGGGCTGAGTCGATGATCCTCCATCAGCTTTTGGAATGTATCTTGCAAAAAAAAATAAAATTATTAGAACTTTATCCCAAAATAATTTAAGAAAAAATAAAATGACTAATTGACTTACCGCCGCCTCAGCCATCCTTTGCTCGTTCCACCCGCCATCCGCCTTCTTCTCGTAACATTTGGCAAAAAGTTCCATTTGCTTCGGCGGTCGACCGAGCGCTGCCTCCTATAGAAAAATTAAATGGTTAGCATAATATTTGTAAAATAATGATAAAACTTAAAAAAAAAAAAAGTAATGTACTTACCATCTTCCTCTTGTGCATACCGACAAAGGAGGATCCCTCGTGGTACACACTAGAGGACGCCGTTGGGTTCGTTGCCCCGTTTGCTTTATTCTTCGCAAACTCGTCCTAAAAGTCCGCGCTGGTCCAGTACGTCTGGATTTGGAGCCAAACCTTGTTGGCCAACCAAAGTGGCTTGACTAGGGTCGCCCGAGCAATAGAGAACTTCTTTAGAATATATTTTCCAGCCCACATATCGAAGACCCGGAACATGGACTCATTGTCATAGTCCCACTAGTAGTCATCTATATCTCCCAAATTAAAAAAGCATTAGCAAAATTCATTAAGTAATTTAGATTATAAAATAATACCAAATTGAGTATTAAGGTACATTACCTTCATTGACTCGAACCAGAAATGTTGGTGCTTTGCCGGCACCTACCTCAAACATGCCCATGGGTGGGGATAGTGTCCTTGCACCATCATATTGATGCACTTGTGGAAGCGGCGGTAAGACCTAAGAGGACGTGGTAATTAGTGATTTTTCATAAATAATACTAAAAAATATTCATAGACAATTTTACCTTGCGTCATCGAGGCTGATATACTGATACGTTGATGGTGGGGGGACTGTTGGTGGTGTCGATGGTGGTGGTGGTGGAACAGCCCACTGACGTGGTTAAAAAATGATTGCCATCAATCATCTAGAAAGTGCTTCAAGACGAAAGCTGTTAAAGAGATTAAAAAAAGAGAGAAAGGGATAGGTTAAAAATAAAAGAGAGAGATAGAGAGTTAGAGCTGCTTCAAGACGAAAGTTGTTCCCTTAAGTCAAATGGTGTGCACCTTAAGGGAGATGGAGATGGCTACTCCTATTGTGATGGTACGTTGATATGCTTTGCTCATGGAAAATGATTGCCATCAATCATCTAGAAAGTGCTTTGTGGAAGGAGTAGTCATGCATTTATATATTTTTAATGATCGTAATACGTTCTTTCATATCTACAATTATTCCATCATTTTTCATGCATTCTTTCTTGTATGTCAAAGATCTAGAATGTACCTTGTATTGTGCTGCCGAATTTTGTTATTGTGCTATAGAATGACATTGAACCTGTTGCTTGAAGTAGTGAAGCAGATTGAGTGCATTTGACATTGATCACATGAATCAATATTCTCTATATATATGGATCATTTTTTTCATATGTAACTTAAAGGACTATATGATGATTGGAAAGCTTCAATTAGTTTAGTCATTCTATCTTCTTGCAATGGCGTTTTTTCCTTGCGTATAGAGAATGTCATGAACATTCTCTTCTTGTGGATGCAGGTGACAAAAATGAACACTACTAATGGAAACAAGAGAGTTTAATAAAAAAAAGTACAAAGAAAGATAGAGAGAGAGAGATTTAAAAAAAAAACAGAGAGGGAGAGGTTATAAAAAAAAAAAGAGATATAGAGAGTTAGAGTTGGTTCAAGACGAAAGCTGTTTCCTTTAGTCAAATGGTGTGCACCTTAAGGGAGATGGAGATGGCTATTCCTATTTTGATGGTACGTTACTCAAAAATAATATAAGGTTGAGCCCTCATCTAATTGCACTACCAATATCTCTTAATAGAATGGATGTATGAACACATTGTATGTTTGGTATAAGGGCGATACCGCTTTACCGAGCAAGAGATAGGTATTTGGTTTATCTACTTTATAAATCATTCATCAATGGAAATAAATTATGGAGTATGTTGTTTACTACTTCAAAACTATGCACAAATATTTTACGGCAGAATACACATTATTTTGCTGCATCTTATTCTTCAGCACACTTGTGCCCAATTATGCCTTGTATTCCGCTACCGAATTTTGTTGTTGTGATGAGAATGACATTAGACCTGATCCTTGCAGCTGTGAAGCTCATTGAATGCATGTTAACATTGATCACATAATCAAAATATTCTCTATATATATATGGATCATTTTTTGCATATGTAACTTAAAAGATTATATAATGATTGGAAAGATTGAATTATTCTTGGAATGGCGATTTATTCCTCGCGTATGGAGATTCTAATGAACATTCTCTTCTTGTGGATGCAGTTGACAAAAATGAACATTACTCATGGAAGCAAAAGAGAGTTTTTTTGAAAAAATAAAAATAAAGAAAGAGAGAAAAGGAGAGGTTAAAAAAAAAAAGAGAGATAGAGAGTTAGAGATGCTTCAATACGAAAGCTGTTCCCTTAAGTCAAATGGTGTGCACCTTAAGGGAGATGGAGATGGCTATTCCTATTGTAATGGTACGTTGATATGCTTTGCTCATAGAAAATATTTTCCATCAATCATCTAGATAGTGTTTAGTGGAAGGAGTAGTCATGCATTTATATATTTCTAATGATCGTAATGCGTTCTTTCATATCTACGATTGTTGCATCATTTTTCTTGCATTTTTTCTTGTATGTCAATGATCTATAGCCAACAAAAAGTTGAGTTAATTCAAAAATTATATAAGGTTGAGCCCTCATCTTTGCACTTCCAATATCTCTTAATAGAATGAGCCCTCATCTTTGCACTTTCAATATCTCTTAATAGAATGAACGTATGAACACATTGTATGATGTATAAGGGCAACACCGCTTTACCGAGCAAGAGATCTACTTTATAACTCATTCGTCAATGGAAATAAATTATGGAGTCTGTTGTTTACTACTTCATAACTATGCACAAATATTTTGCGGCAGAATACACGTTATTCTGCTGCAACTTATTCTTCAGCACACCTGTGCACAATTATGCCTTGTGTTCTGCTGTCGAATTTTGTTGTTGTGCTGTAGAATGACATTAAACCTGCTCCTTGCAGCTGTGAAGCTTATTGAATGCATTTTAACATTGATCACATAAATCAATATTCTCTATATATATGGATCATTTTTTCATTATGTAACTTAAAGGATTATATCATGATTGGGAAGCTTGAATTAGTTAGGTCATTCTATCTTTTTGGAATATTTTTTTTGCTTGTGTATGGAGAATTTAATGAACATTCTCTTCTTGTGGATGCAGGTGAATATGAACATTACTTATGAAAGCAAGAGAGGTTAAATATTACATGTATGTTGGTTATGGTAATTCATCATTTTACTGACGTCATTAATTTTGTCAGCTGCAAGATTTTAAAAAAATTAGGTATAATTATTGAACTAAAGTGAATATTAAATATATTTAGCTGGCTAAAAAAAATTACACCAAATACACATCAAATCAAATGTCAATTGCTTGTGGAAGGAAGCAATGAGTTCTCCAAGTAATTTGCAGCAAATTGTTTTTGTAATGATGTATTTTGCATCAAATTTTACTAGTATGTCCCTATTTTTTAGTGTAATTCCCATGCAACCTTCCAATTTAACACTTTGCCTATATAATGACATCAAACTTTATTCGTGCACCATTTGAAACTACCTTCTTCGGCTATAATCACTGCAAAATTTAACTACTGCTTTGAGCAAAATTGAAGCAAAATTTTTCTTCTTCTTCATAAAATCGTAACATGGTGGTATTCGGTTATATATTTCAAGATGTCGTTTTTTATCGTGAATGGTGGACAAGGGAGATGGAGGACGTATTTGTCCAATCTCTCATATACTGCAAATGGCTCGGTATATGGCGCCCAAACCACCACAACATGCAAGCCATCCATTCCGCCCTATTCGACGTGAATAGGGATTTCCACACGCGAATAAGTTACGCTTGGGCGTATACAAGGGTCGACCAACTGCGAGATCACTTTTACACGTTTCAATAGGTGGAAAATCACCCGACCGTTACATGGAACCACGATGAAAGGAGACTAACGGCGGACAACCAAGTGTGGAATGTCATTGCCTGGGTATGTTTCAAATTTTTTTATGTTTGGATATTGCAAATTTCTTTATTTTTGTTTTAACAATACAAATTGAAATAATTTTCGGTATGCTAATGAATAGGAGAATCTAATGGCTCGATGCTATCAAAATGCGTACGAGCCAAAGTGGGAAGAGCTGTGCGAGCTCGCTCTTCGATGAGGATGAGAATCTCGACATTCCGGTACTCGACGAGGAGGAAGAAGATGACGATGATGTTCTTCTCCCGGAGATTCCAAGTATGGCAGCCCCCCCTCAACATGACGAGCCTGCTACCGTCATTTTTATCCAATTTGCATTGATCCGTCGTCGCGCTCGGACGACGAAAATGGCACGGACTTAAACGTCCCAAAGGTGCTAAAAGACGATAGTGCAAGCTCGTCCAATGCGGCGCCTCCGAAGGAACCCCCTAGTAAAGGAAAATGATTGTAAAGTTTTTTTTAATTTGAAGATTGTTTTTTATGTAAGCCATTGATGCTTAATCCATGAAAGCTTTGCACGTAATAGTCTTCATATTTGCTATTGTCCTCTCCCATTCACAAGCAATATAAATATATTCTCAAACATTGTTGAATTAACTGTTGAATTAATAATATAACAATGCAAAGTTATGTTATAATCTCTATTTCTTACTCACTGTCTAATAATAAAATTTGTTTGTCTTTTACATGAATCTTCTAATTATGAAAAATATATTTAGTCCCATTCACGTCTTTTTTCTATTAATATAAAAAATATATTTATTATAATAATATACATCTTCAACTTAATCCCGTTCACATTTTTTTTAGATTTATAAAAAATATATTTTATTATAATAATATACATCTTCTACTTTTACATGCATTCTATTTTTTATATATTTTGTTTATTTGCTTTAAAACATGGAATATTCAAAACTCAGACAAATATTGTGATATTCTTTCTTGAGACGTAATTACGTTTGGCTTTATTATTAAATTTTCTTTTCACGCTCATATTTCCATGTTGGTCTCTTTTTCTTTTTGGATCATCAAGGATGATGATGTCATGAAAATTCATGTTCCTTTTTCTAAATTAAAAAGAAAATTAGCATAATATATACAAGTATTTACCTTAATATGGTGAAATGTGTTTTGCTAATTTACTTAATATTTTTTTTTTAGTGATTGATTATTATTACATTATAAATTTCAATAATCAACAATCAATATACGCAATTATTAATATCAAATATGGATAACTAACCAACAACTATAATTTTTTTTATTACTAATTAATAGAACTAAATAAATTATAATATAACTCATCTTGACACTGAACAATACTTTCAATTCTCTAAAGTTTGTCATATTGTAATTATATCCCTTTCAATTTTTTTCGTTTCACAGTTAATCACTCCTATGATTTAAATATCTAATAAAATATTGTTACAATTGTTGATTTATTTTTTGTTCAATTGATTCTTTTGTTTTTCATCTTCATTTTCGGATTTATTTGCACCAATGAAAGTGGTCTATTCTTTCATGACTATTAAATTATTTTAATTTATTTTATAATTATTTAGTTCATTATTCATGATAATTAATTTATTCTTTATTTTTCTGTTCAAATTGATGAAATAATAGTCAGAATTTAAAATAATATAAATAGAATTAAAATAATATAAAAAAGAGACAAATATTCAATCAATTAGGTCAACCCTCATAACTAATTTCTGTCACATCAAAAGTACATATACCTATTTTCAATATTCTCACACCTATATACCTACATTTCGAAACAACTAAACCAAACATATTCTCAGTTTTCGCACAAAAACCAATAAAGCATTTTCACCCATTTCCAAGAGTTGGAAACTGAAAATGAAAATGAAAACACAACCAAACGGGCCCTAACTTTCCACAAAAACTGATCATCTGACTGCATTCCTACCACTACAAACTATCTACAAAAACTAATCTACAAAAACTGATCACCAAAAGCATTCCTACCACTACAAGTCTGAAACATACTACTTATACACGCAATTATCCCAGGTTTATTGTGCAAGAAGAATGAAATAGAAGCTGAAATTTTGAAACTAAATTTCAGGCATGAAATACTTTGGAGACTGACACTTATTTTGTTGATTGTTTGCATAATATACATTTGGGTGAGTCTTGGATTGTGTTCGAAGAAGCAAGAAAACTGTAGGGTGTAGAAGATGAAGAAGATGGTTGCTAACAAGATTGATTAATGTTGTGGTATTAGTCTTAGTTCATATTGTACTATTTTTAGTTTGCAAGTGTTTCAATGTATTGTATTTAGTCTTAGCTTTCAAGTACTTGTATTACAAATCCATATGTAATCACTTGGTTATGTGTAATAAAATGTTCACTGAACACAAGTTTACTTTGAACTCATAATTTCTGCCAAAAAAAAAATAAAAAGTGAAGACTGAACTCAAAATTTTTGCAAACAAAAAAAGGAACGATGCCATTAACCCAAGTATTCAAATTCTTACATTGCAATTTGTTTAAGTGGGTGACATTTCACTTACACTACCAATAAACACTAACTTTCCACAAAAATTGATCATCTAACTGCATTCCTACCACTACAAACTATCTACAAAAACTGATCACCAAAAGCATTCCTACCACTACAAGTCTGAAACAGACTACTTATACACGTGATCCTCAGAACCTTGGGAAAGTCATTTAGAGATGTCAACCCACTTTCTGCCATGCTCTTTCACTATTGTCTTGAAAATAGGAACTGTTGGATTGCTTGAAAAACAGGACATAAAACTTGTACCAGTCATTGGAGGAGGTGCCTTGATGTTGAGTCTTGGTTGCAATGTCACTTGAGGCTGGAATGACATGTTTGTGTTGGCCATCTGCAATTGTTCATACATCGTAGGCCCTTTTACACGTGGTGGAGTGGGTGTAGGGCCATGTTCAGTCAGTATGTGTGGGGTAACGTCATGCTCATTGTCTCATGTTCTTCCACAATTTGAGGTAAAATTGGTGGTTGATCATTTACTCCACTATCTATAGCAGGCATAGTCACCTAATTCAATAGCATTAAACACATTGTCAACCAATTTGTACAATAGCATTAAACACTGTCAACCCATAAAAAGTGGCATACTTACCCTGTTTGGATCTTGATAGATACAATATTTCTTCTTTCTTGTAGTGCTTGTGAATGATGTACCTCCCTGACTCTAAAAATTAATATACAAAAGAATACATTAGTTTAAATATTAACAACAGATTATGTATAGAAATATAGTATGTATATTGAGGTACCTTTCTTGTTTGATCTGAAAACATTGTATCCATTATTATCTCATCAAGTCATGATTCTTGCATGTCCTTATATAATGCACATAAAGGTGTATTCACTCTCCCTGTGAATACACTTTGAAAAGCTTGTATGAGTCCTTTCTGTTTGTCTGACATAAAGGTGTATTCATTGTCCCTGTGAATACAAACATACTGTTTTAGCACTGTTAAGAATCATTCTCATGTGTCTGTAGACTCCCTCTGGACCACAGCATATGCAATGGGGTACAAGTTATTATTAGGGTCCACTCCCACAGCAGTAAGCAAGATTTCCTTATGGGGTCCCTTCAAATGACAACCATCAATACATATAATAGGCCTACAACCTCCCAAAAACCCCTACTTCAAAGCACTGAAACAAACATAGAATTTTTTCAAATCTGTTTTGCCCATTTTCATCATTAATCCCCAAGATCACAGTTGAACCAAGGTTTGTTCTCCTCACTTCCTCTGCATAATCCCACAATTTAGTGAATTGATACTCAAGGCTTCTTCCAGTTTCTTTAAAGCTTCTCTCTTGGCTCTGTATACTTGATCTCTAGACACATAATATCTAAACTCATTCATGATGTCTACCCTCTACCCCTTTACACATCTTTTTGGGTTAGACTTGAAATCCTGAAGATATCTTTCACTTAGCTAACTAGTTTTCACATTTCTGACTTTGAATACTTGTGGGCATGTGTGTTCATCCTTGTACAGATTTATCTGAAAAGTTTGTTCATTCTTCAGCTTAGTTGCATGTATCTTCCTTTCACAACCCTCCCCAGAACACACTGCATAGACCTTAAGGAAATCATTCTTAGTGAATTTGGCACTTCTCTTATTTTTTATTGCATGTGATTGCACTGCTTTCTTGAACTCTTTCTTAGAAATAAAAATCACTCCCAACTCGAGTGAAGGATCATACACTTGACCTGGGTTGAATGCAACATAATTAGGCCCATTCTCCTCATCATCTGACTATCTATGTTCATCCAGATCATTCTTACTAGGCACCATATCAACTGACTCACATTCAGAGTTTGATTCCTCACCATCATTCGACCCACTGGCAATACCTACATCATATTCATTTATCTAAAACTCTGCATCTTATTCAGATATACCCACACCCCCTGTCTCAGTCTAATTGTTAATTGCAGCATCCTCCAAACCCTCTTTTTCATGATTGATTGCATTTCCTTCCCCCACTTCTCCCAAAAACACTATGTCATCATCCTCCACTACTTTAGTCTTCCCCTTCCCCTTTCCCTTCCCTACTTTAATCTATTTTCCCTCCAAGATCCAATCTCGTTGGCAAGCTGCCGTGGCTTTTTTTCCACGTCAGCAATGCCATGTGATGTGGGTCCTTTTTTTTTTTTTTTTACACATTAGCCATGTTGCCGGCCATGTCAGCCTTCCCCCAATTTCAGTCAATCACGTGCCCCCCACGTGAACAATCAGGCTAAATTAGGATTTTTTTTGTCCTAAAATTGCCATAATTTTTAAATTATTGTTCTACTCTTCTATTTTGGAAAAGACATGGACCACAAATGCCATCGCCCCTAAGAAAGTGGACGAAAATTGTATTTTTTCCTATTTTCTTATTAAATTGTTATAATTTAAAGTATATTTTTTTAAGCATACATGTATTTCACAAGTAATGAAAAAGTCAGAGTGATTCTCATGAAGAAGTGAAAAGTAATCAACCTATTTAATATGAGTGAATATATGGACCCATCAAATACTCGTAGTTGTTGCTTATATTTTGTTGGAAGAGAAAAATACCCATTGAGTCTTACTTATTCGACACCCAAAATAATTGGATTTGATAGGAGTCTTATCCATTATGTCTTACGCATATTAAAATGAACAAAATAATTATACATATTTTTTTATAATTATATCATAAAAGTATATTACTTAATTAATTTATCAAAAATATTTTATAAATTTTCAATTGATAAAATAAATTAAAAGCTATTTGAATTCTTAACAAGTGTAAAATTGAATATCGTTGAAATGCATATAATAATTTTGACTTTGTTTAAATAATGGATCATTATTAATCTATTAAACAATCAGTGTAACTTTGAGATAGAAACAAAAATTAAAGAACTTATGGGAAAAAATATAAAAATCATATCTTAACTTTAAAAACTTTCATTTCATGAGTTTTTTATAATTTAAATTTGAATAAATTTTATTAGTTCCATATATTAGTGGAGCTTGACTTTATCACTTACGTTCAAATTAATTTTATCAAACACTTAATTCAAAGTTGTCACTATGAAAATAAAAATAAAAAAATTCTAACAATTTTCTCAAAATATCAATACATAAAAAAGTATAATAAACTTTGTACAAGATTTAAGAATTTTATATAACCAGTAAATCTAGTAGATATTTGTAAAAACTTTTAGACTAAAATGCATAAAACCTTATGTATTTTACAAGTCCACTAAAATCCCCCTCTATTTTAAAAATAGGCAAAAAGAACCCTCGTTATTTTCTAAATATATATTAATTTTTATTTTAATACCGTTGGATCTATATTGATTATAACAGAGGCTTTATATCTAATCTATTAAATTTACCCATTAGATTTTAAATTTATAAAAAAAATAAGAGTTCAGATTTTACTGATAAAAAATATATATTATAAAAGATATTATTTTAAACAAACAAAATTAACACCCCCAGCCCCACCCTGCCGCCTCCCCCCGGACCCCACCCCCGTCCCCCACCGACGTCGTCCAAATTTGACGATATCACCCAAATCAACAAAGAGGGCGACGACATCTGGGCAATAGCGCTCATGGTCTAGGCAATGGCATCGCAGTCGCCTTTCTGTAAGTGGACACCGTCGCCCGCATTTTTTTTTATTTTTTTAATTATATTAATTAAATTTATTTTAGTTAATTAAGAATAATTTCAGATAATTATAATATTTATTGTACTTAAATATATACTTTAATTAATTAAAAATAGTTTTAGATTTAGCAATTGTAGTTTCTTAATTTAAATTTAAATATAATTTAATTTAATATTTAATATTAATTAAATTAAATATAATTCAATTTAATATTTCAATTTAAATTATAAAAAATTATAAAAATTATATAATTATTTTTATATTTTTAAGTAAATATATTTAGAAATAGTTTATTTTTTAGATAGATGAGAATACAAAAAGTCACTCAAAATAAGTAAAAAAAATGTACATGTGAAATATATAAATACTATAAGTACATTTTAATAAAAAAAACACATGCAAAAATAATGTAAAAAACAGTTAAAAAAACATCTCACGCACAAAGAGCGCATGTAATGCACCTTTCATTAATTATTAAAGAAAAAGATATTTTTTTGCTAAGTTTTACAAAATACAGAGAGAGAATTTAGCCTATTTCAATAACACAGAGGGGTTTTTAGCTTTTTATATAACACACAAGGGGGTAAAATGCATTTTAGCCAAAATTTTATAAATTCAATGATTTCAAGTTAATAGTTATTAATGAATTCTTAGAGTACTAAATTTTACCCATACCCGTAGGTAGGGTCTAAATCTAAACCCAAACCTATTAAGTATCTTAAATATGGGTCCAAGTTTGGGTCTAATATAAAAAAAACTAATGGGTTTAAAATGAGTATTGACTAGTATAATGGTCGGTATGGAAAACGTCCACTAACGGGGTCTAATACTTATATTGAACGCTGATAATATAAAACAAACTTGTAGTTATGCATAATAAATAATTTTATCATGTCTAATCACATGAATCAAACAGAGCCTAAATATATATAAAACAGGGTTAATTACATTTTATCATCCGAACTATAACTATTTTTACACTTTGATATTTAACTTTTATTAGTGTCAACTTACCATCTGAATTTTACAAAATTTTGCAGTTTGTCATTTATAACTGATTTTCAACCAATTTTTTTGTCAAAAAACATCAAATGCAGTTACATGTGATACTTACAAGTTGTGATGTAACATTTTTCACATATTGTATTTTTTTCGGTAAAAAAATCAACAATAAAACGATCGTACATGGCAAAGTGCAAATTTTATAAAATTAAGATGGTAATAAAAATTTCAATAGCAAAGTGTAAAAACGAACATATTTTGAATGACAAAATATAATTTACTCGAAAAAACAAAAGATTTTTCTATAAAACGATCGTATATGGCAAAGTACAAATTTCGCAGATGAATAAAAATTTCAATAATAAAATGTAAAAATATATATAATTCAAATGACATAATATAATTTACCCAAAATAATTTAGCAGCTAGACCTCCTAAACTTTTAACAAAAGGACAATCCACGCCCTCACGTCGGAGAGATAATGATCTGCTTTCTAAAAAGTAAAGAGAATCACATTTTCCTTTATTTTGTTTTAGGGAATTTTTGTTGATTAGTATTTTCACGTAAAGAAAAATGCTGGACCAATATTCACTTTCCATCAGAAACATGTCATGTAAGATACTCATGGTAGCTTGGCTCGAACCTAAGATGACTACTTAATCATCGGAGAGTTTTTTAACGCCTCGTAAACTAAAGAACTTCATTTAACAGGTTATCACAGCTCCGAAGCGAAACTCTTGGACACAAGTATCACAAAGATAGCATCTCTCCAACAATTACTCTGGGTTTTACCAACTTCAGAGGCCACAGCAAATTTAACTTGTAAACGAACATAAACAAACCAAAAAAGGTGATCAGCCTCCATTGAACAAATTTCTGAAACAACTATCACTTCATTAACCAAGGGAACATTACTAGTAGATGTACAAGTCGGGAACACACAAAAAGTTCCATGGCGTAGCTCTATTTCCGTCCTACTAAGGTTTCTCCTTCAAGCAAAATACGATAGTCATGAACCAAATAAGACACAGATTAGGTTTTCTTCCCATCATATGTCATGCCCATCACACTCTTCAGAGCAAGTCCAAAATTAATCTTAGAACAAATTGCTTAAACAGCTTTTGCCTCAGCAAAACCTGAAACAAAAGTCAAAATCACACAGATTACATTCAAGTAATCATAGATCAACAATTATCTTGTTGCATAATTCTCTGCAAGTTCCAGGAGTAGAAGACACAGCAAACTCAGAAAATAGAAATTACCAAACAGTGATCGGATCATGATGCTTGTCACAGAGTTTTCTGCAAACAGAAAGGATGCACATACTAGAATGTGGGGAAAGATAGATTATAGTGTGCATGCTATGAACTTAAGGCTTGCACAAAAAAAGAATGATGTCAGAGTGGCACAAGGCGAACTTGGCAAGTCCATCTCTGGATCTAACAGGGTCTCACAGGAGTGGAGATTGCAGGCAAACAGCACTAATTCTCATTCTGTGAATGAAACCCAAGGCTGGAAAGAAAAGTAACATCACCATCTCTCCCCAAAACGAGAAAACAGTTAGAGGTACAAAATGGTTGTTCTGCCATCATTACTCTAGTTGGCTGTTATGTTCTGCAGACAAAAGGAGAACCCATGACAGTAAGCCATATGGTTGACACTTCAAAATCTGAGGATGCATGACAAAAGACAAGAAAGGGCAGTAACACAGGAAAACTTAGCATCAAGTACATCCATATCTGGAACTAATGGGGTTTCCGATATGGTGCCTATCCTGGAACAGAAACCACTAATGTGGCACCACCTCTTTGATTAACACATTCTGCAACTAATAGGATAACCATGACTTACCCCAGCCAATATTCCTGAGCAAAAAAAGTCTGCAATCAAAAGCCAAACTCAAGAAGAGCATAACTAGATAAGTGTAACTCCTCAAAAACCATAAAGCAGAAGGTACCAAAATGGTTGGCCGCATCACCATTCCTTGCATAGTTTTCTGTGGACAAAAGTAAGGATATGATGACTGATAAGAAAGATGGCAGTGCATATCAGGGAATTCACATGCACATTAAAAGACGAGCAGAGAGTAGAGTGACACTGGCAAACTTAGTGTAGGCTGCTTCCATATGTGCAACTAATAGGTCAGATCACGAGTGCCTCTTTCATTACTCTGGCGCCACCTCGCGATTAGAACATTCTGCAACCAAGAGCTAAAACCACATGAGTACAATATGGTGACCCTGACGCCACCAAAACTGAGAACTAAAAGGTAGCTATCTTAAGCTGCCATCATCATATGGTGCATAATTATCTGCATAACAGGAACTAATGGCGGTTACACTGAGAATAGGGACCCAACTGAAAAAGAAAAGATGAAAACAAAGGTATGATACAAGGGAAACCTAGCTCATAAGGTACATTCATCTCTGGAACTAATAGCGCCGCATGGTAAGGTGCCTACAATCAAGCTCTAGTACCACGTGCTGCAATCCAAAGCCAAAATCCATAAAAGCATAATATGATAATCATGACACCGCTGGATTAGAAAATAAAAGGTACCAAATGGTAGGACATCAGCATCCACGATTGTTGAAGCCACAATTACTGCAAATAGGAAAACGAAGTGCACAGCAGGGATTCAAGGACACATAAGCAAGATCACAGTGCAAACTAAGAATCAAAGATGCTTGAAGTAAGATGTTCACAAAGAAAAACACAAAGGCAGACTTAGCATCAGGTGAACAGTGAACCAATGTCTGGGCCTAACCGCATAGCCTAACAGAGTGCATCTCTTGAACCAAACTATAGTCCTTGATCAAGCCATGCCTTCTGCAGATAGGAAGACAAAGTGCACAGCAGGTATCCAGGATGCAGGAGCAAGATAGCTGTGCAGACTAAGAATCTAAAATGCTTGAGGAAAGATGTTGGCAAACAAAAACCCAAAGACAGACTTAGCAACAGGTGAATTGAACTTAATGTTTTATTTCAAATTCTATTCAATTGTCTGTTTCATTAATATTTACACACTTACAGGTACAAAATCTTTCGTCAAATAAGATAGCTGACGTTATCTTTGTATACATAACATATATATGTTAAATAGAATAGAAGACGTGATAAGATTTAAAATACAAAATTGAATCTGCATCAAACTTATTTTTTTTGTTTTTTCACGACTATTTTGCAATTTCCCTTTTGGTGCTCATCGTATAACTACGACAATTCTTTTGAAACAGGAATAACTTCAATTACAAGCAAATCTGTGATGAGGTTATGGTTATCTATGAACTTGGCCAGACGTAATCGGACAGATGGGGCTAAATTTATTCCCTTGATATCATCTAATTTGTCTTGTGGATAACAATGTATAGTTCTCGGACCTCCTCTTCCTCCAACTTCACAACAAAGGAAAAAGTCGGTCACCTGTGTACTGTAAGAACACATGGCTGGCACGCTTTATTTATGGTTTCATGCTAAAAAATTGGACAATTGTAAGAATGCTCTTCAGAATTTGAATTGGCATTTATCCTAGTACATGAGAAGAGTTTGGTGCTTGTCTTTGAGAATCACTTTCAGCTCTCTTAGAACTCTGGGATTCACTGACTTGGGTTGCTTTAAACTCCAAACCCATTTGAAATGCTGCATTTCTCATATATCTTAAGAAGATTCTTGGTGCTTGTCTTCAACAATCCATGACGTTTTCTACAAACTCTTGCTGCCCAAAAGAATCTCGTAGGCATCAATTATGATTTTATTTCAAGGTAGAATACTTGTACTTTTCAGAAGTAGTTTTTATTTATCTCAGTCATAATTGTCCCTGAGAAATCAGTTCTCCAGATTCCAGAAGAAGTGTTAAAACACCCTATATCATATCAAGGTACATTTCTTAAAATCAAATAGTTAACATAAAGGTAGTCCTTGTTGTCAGAAGCTACTACCTCAGGTGGAGAAATCAAGATTCACCTCAAGTTTTTCTGGGATAACCGTTTATCCAAACAATCCTAAAAAAAGAGATGTCTCTGCCATTCACTACCTAAGCAATTGTTGAAGGCTATCTCCACACAGAAGATAGCAAGTGTATTATTTGTCAGCCTTTGATGCATCAAATAGTTAAGAGCATAACATAATTTCCACCCAAGCTACCCAACTTTTATCCATTCTAATCCTTCTGAGAGAGCCGTTACAAAGAACTGGATTGACTAAATCATGCCAAATAAGTGAGGAGAAAGATCATCTTTATCCTTCTAAGAGGGTTGTTGAACAGAACTGGGCTAACAAAATCATGCCAGAAAAGTGAGGGGAGAAAGAAACTATTTTCGTAATTGGTCTCTCATCTCCACACATAAAATCAATCATATGGAAATCCTTGCATAGACCAAAGCAAGATCATACATATCAGTCAAGAAGCTATGTCAGGCACATCTGGTTTAATAGAATGGTCCATGCTTTAGTTCGGTAGTGGCAAACCTTCCAACTTTCCCAGAGGTGTCTTACAGAACACACACGCTATGGTTCCACATGCTCCCTTTAGACCCAAACTAAACAAGAATTCTCTTAAAAATTTCAAGACTGCTATGTTATAAAATTTAGCAAGACCCCTGAAAGTCCAAAATCTCCACATTGCAGATTTCAGCTTCACCGGTTCAACCAGCACGACTTCACCCAAAAAATTCTTTTCACTACACAAATACAGATCAAGAATGGTCATCGTGCCTGTAAACTATCTTCAATATATCTCATCTGATGACTTATTAGATTAAACCTTGCGCTTATTCAATTTGACCTTTTGAGCACCACCTGTCATTCTTTGAAATATCATATGCATGAAAAAAAAATTGAACATCCTAAAGCATATTGAATTAGTAATAGTTAGTTCTGAATAAATAACAACAAATAACCAACAACCAAAAAACTAAATAAAAAAAGATCAATTGACTGACAGTAGGTAACTTGAGAAATAAAGAAGTCAATGGTATATTCAACAACATATCCCTCAGAAATGCCTATTCTCTACCTGGCACAACCACATGGTCCCTCCACCTCCCGCAACATGCTTGCAGAAGGGAGCACCAAATATGCACAGTTTCAGATTACTAAATATTTCATCCATGGGATATGTTCTATATTGAACAAAAAATAACGGCAAAAGTCTTAAATAACAGTAACAATATTAAAAACAATAAATTAGAAATAAAAGCTGCGAAGAAAAACAAAGGGTTGCCATACATATTCTCGCCTGCGCCCGAGGGAACACAAATGACCAGAATATATATATATATATAGAGAGAGAGAGAGAGTACCTTTCCATGGCAGTGACTGAAGAATGGGGTGAAGAGTGAAAAACGCTTGCAATGGCCGCATTTAGGGTTCTTTTTTTTGTTTTTTTGATAGCATAGATGCTTCAGATATATCAAGTGGTTCAAACCATGGCAATGTAAATTCACTCTGAAAGATATGGTTATAAAAGCTCAATATGAAGTCGAAATCTTTAACATACGGCTACAGATAGCATGGCCAATGACCACATATATATAATTATATTTCTAAAATCAAGTTCACTCGTAAATTCATGGGTGAAGGCTGCTGCTCCATTCAGCAATTCCTTCTGGGAACCAAAGAGCAATTTCCTTTCTTGCGCTCTCGACCGCTTCACTGCCATGAATGACATTCCTGCCAATATTAATGGCATAATCACGACGGATGGTTCCAGGAGCAGACTCAGCGGGGTTGGTGGCTCCAATGATTTTTCTTCCAGTAGTTACAACATTCTTGCCCTCCCAAACCATTGCAACAACAGGACCAGAGATAATGTACTCAACAAGCCCGTTGAAGAAGCGCTTTGCAGACAAATCAGCATAGTGCTTCTCAGCAAAAGGACAGTCGCTTCAAACCTTTCAAAGTGAAACCTTAACCTGCAAAAATTCTCGCCCACCAGGCCTCTCTGGACGCCATCAGGCTTGATCATAATGAAAGTCTGCTCCATTTTCACTGAGGCGGCCAAGTGCAAAATAGAGTAAGGGTGGATGGCCGCATTTAGGGTTTAGGGCTTTTGTTTCTGAAATGTTGGGGGCCTAGTGGTTAAAATTTTGGGTAAATTGCATAGCACCCCTGTTTTTGTGAAAAAGCGTGAATTTGTTTTATTCTTTTTATATGTAAAAAATTCTTTATGTTTTTTAAAATATAGCAAAAAACGCTTTTCTTCCTTACAAACAAATAGAGAGTGGCCGACATTCGCTGAGTAGATTTCATTTTTTATCTTTTTAAGAATTACTTTAAATATGTATATATATATGTTCATTTATTCCTTTTTTATATTTAAATATATTTTAATTTAATTAAATTAAATTATTATTAATTTAAATATAGTTCAATAAATTTTAATTGTTTGTAAAATATACTAAATAAATATCAAAATACTAAAAAATATATAATTATTTTAAGTTATATTATATACTCTAAATAATATCTAAATCATTTAAAATTAAAAAAAATAAATTATTTTAATTTAATTTTATAAAGTAGGTTCTTTCTTTTCTTCTTCATCGACAGCCACAACATGCCAATAATGGGGCGACGTTGCCCTGGATCTTACCGCCACCCCTTCCATAAGGATAGAACGACTAGGTCGCCCCATCAGAAGGGGGCGACAATGAGGTTGCCGCCTTCTTATGAGGCTGACTGAATGAGGCGACCTTGTCGTCGCCTTTTGTGTGCGGGGTGACTTCTCTATCATCCACTTTGTGCGCAGGCGGACGGCAATAGCGATATTTATATATAATATACTGTATATATAATTATATATATAAATATATTTTAAATTACTTAAGATTTTAATCGTTCACTTTTAATAATTGAAGATTAATGGCTGCTTTGAAAAACATATAACGGACAATTTACAATAAAATTTAACGTAGTTAAATTTACATAATGGAAGGGGATAATATGCAATATTTTAATTTTTTGCCTATTTTTTAACATGTGGGAGTTTTTAACTAAATCTGAAAACACAAGAGTGTTTTATGCAATTTATCCTAAAATTTTAGGTAAATTATCTACGGCAAAATATCATTTTTTGTCCTGTTAGATAAGGCCATTATCACTTTTAGTCCCACGCTTTTCATGGTCGACAGTTATGATCCCTTGGTTTTCAAATTTTAAAACTATTGGTCCTATAATCAACTCTCTTTGTAATTTTTAGTGAAACTACACCTTATGCTTAGAAATAGGCCCAACATGCTTTCGAAATAAATTAAGACCCCATAAATTCATATCTTGCTTTGACCGCTTTGTTTCTAGGTATTCGAAGTCCTTGGTTTTATGGACTTCTTCCAACAACACTACCACAACAGATGGTTCACAGGAATTTGGCTCCTTCAGCAACAAACAGTACAGCCCTATTACGTTTCCTACCTTAGGGCGTAAAAATATATTTTAATTATAAAAAATATTACAATTTACTAAGTTGTTGATTAAATTTATTTTTGTATAAAGATTAAATATATAAATAAAAGTACCATAATTTATTATTATTGAAAATAAAATATATGATATTGATTAATAATTATAATATATGGTCAATTTTGAGTATAAAATTGATAAAGTATTGAATATGAAATTAAATATACAAAAATTTTATAAATAAAAATATATAAAAAAATAAAAAGAAAATAAAAAAGCTCACGAGTTGATGAATAGAGAGAAAAGAGCTGGAGCTCAAAATCGAGCCGGCTCGCGAGCTCGTCTGCCAGCCCTAATTGAGCATATTTGGATTCATGTATATTTAATTGGATTAAATGTTCACATAATTTTTTATTGGGTATTTTATTTAATTGAATTAAATAATAAACCTAATAGATTATTATTGACCTTGATTTAATTTGTTGGACAAACTAAAATAAGTTTGATCCAAATATTAGATGTGTGGAAGTTTAAAAGGTTATATCTTTTAAACACACAATATAACACAATCTCCACATCAAGCATCTCTTTTGTTTTTTCTCACAAAGAAAAATCCGAAAATGTTTCTCTCTATGGGTTCTTTATGTTCTCCTTGAATTAGATTCAAGTTGAAAACAAGGATAATCCAGATACATTAATTAATAGTATGTTTCAGAATCAGTTTCTTCACTGGATTTAATCTTTTTTAACAAAAGGATTAGATCCATCTTCCCATAATATGGTGTGGACTAGTTTTAAAATGATTTTATATTTGAACCTTCTAAGTGAACGGATCCGGAGAAAAATTTAGAGTCAATAGGAGTAACCAAACAAGAAAAGGAAGTATATTTCCGTGGTTATTTTTTCTGTTCGTTTTCATTCATCGTTTCCCACCTATTTAATGCATACTTAATTTTATGTATCTCTGAATTTTATTTACACCGAACATCCAAAGATGACACCTTTTTTATTTGGTTTTTATTCCGTTTAATGTTTTAATTATTATTTTTTCACACAATGCCTTCTCAGTCTGATCCAGTCCCTTTCAGTTAATATATTTTTAACTTCAATTATACGAAAACATTCGAAATGCCAAAATGGGTTTGCGTGTTGGTAATATAATTTTTCACATCATGTAACATGAAAAATTGATCCATAATCAGCATGTTAATTTACTTTGTAGGATATTGAGGAAAAGAAATCAATATGAAATACATAATTAATTTTGGAATAATAGCAACCCTTATTTGCAGGAATATTTTTCCAATTTAATCTCAATTTTATTCTGGACAGATCAAATTGTAGCAAGCCACCCAAATTTGTAGTGAAGGGTGGATTAGGTTGGCCTGAGCCATTTATCCATACCAATCCAACCACGTAAACAGGGCTTTAAATTTATTTAATTCCCATTTAATTTGTTTTTAGGTCAAAATTTAATAAACACTCCTTCCATTTGGATAAGTGGACTATTATTTTTATGTAGATTATGAATTATAATTTTATTTAAATTGCTCAGGTAGACTATGAATTATAATTTTATTTATAATTTTTTAATTTTCTTTTATGGATAAGCGGACTATTATTTTTATAATTTTTAAAAAATTTTCATTTACCTTGTCTTATTTATTTATAATTTTTTATTTTTTTAAAAATAAAATAAGGGTATCGTTGACAATTTCAGGGCTCTATCCAATGATTATATAATTTCATCCAATATTAGAGCATATTGGCAGTGTTTCAAATACGAGGGGACACTCGTTATTGACCAAATTGCATCTTATCCCCCTATATTTTCAAAAGTTAGCTAAAAATCCCCTGTATTATAGAAATAGGCAAAAAAATCTCTTTATTTTCTAAAACCCCGTGCAAAATCCCCAGTATGTCAAAAACTAATGGAAGGTGAAGTGCACTCGTAAGTGGTGCGGGTGGACATAATTTTTTTGTGAATTTTGATATTTGTTTTTGGCTATAAATTAATAAAATACCCCTATATTGTGTTTAAAATTACCATAATCAAATACACTTCGTATAAGTTTATTTTTAATTATAGTTTTTGGTATTTTCTTCCCTCCTAAAAAGCAATCAATTTTGTTTTTTAAATATATTTATTTAAACTTCAAAATACAAAAATATATGTTTTATAAATTTATAGTTTAAATATAAAATTAAATTAAGATGACAATACAAAAAATAGTATACTAAGTTTATTTTTTAAAATGTGAATATTATATCAATGTAATTAACAATATATTTTATTAACTAATTTAAATTAATAATTAATTTAAATATATTTAATAAATTATTTACCATCAATAATTTAAATTTGAATTACTCGTCTATGAAATTTAAATTTAAATATATTTTTATTTTTCATAAATATATTTTTAATTTATTAAAAGAAAATTTGGGCCACTATCGCTGTCACCTAAAGTCCCCTGAATGATCGTGATGCGACAGTCGCCCGGGTGACTTGGTTGGCCGCTACATCGCGATCGCCCAGATCACCTATGGGTGATCACAACGTTATGATCGTCGACCTCCACGTTGCAGTCGCCAAGGTTGGGGGCGACGCCACCATCACCCCCCTTTGTGTTGGGTGGCGTGAGGTAGGGATGGGGTAGGCGGCGAGTGGAGGGGACCTGGTAGCGGGCGTGGGGTTAATTTTAATATTTTTTATTTTTAAGAAATAATATTTTATATTTTATATTTTATAATTATAGATATATTATATATACAAATTTTAAATCATGACCCTTAATAATTTAAATCTAACGGTTGAGATGTATTTATTAAATTCGATGATTGTTATACAATGAAAAAAATTCAATGGTCATGAAAATAAGCAATAAAATATAATTATTAAGGGCATAGCGGTCTTTTGACAAAAAAATTAACGTCATTAGCTTCAATTAACAGTGAAGGGCAAATATGCTATATTTAAAACAACAAAGGAGTTTTTTGCCTATTTCTAAAATACAGGAAGGCTTTAGCAGACTTTTGAAAATACAGGGAGGTAATATTCAATTTGGCCCTCGTAATTATATCAAACTTTAGGAGCTTCTTGTAATTTACCCTATCATGCATTTGGTCTTAATTTTATCACATTTGGTATAGAGTGTCACACATTTGGTTCTGGGCCTTGCACATTTGATGTTGGGTTGTTAAATTTGGTCCTCTATAAAAATTTTTCGACCAAAATGTGTTGCCGGAAAGATGTGGTAATGATTCTCACCTCACGTGGCATATAGAAATGACGTGGCAATGACATCTTTCTGGAGGAAATATAAGTGTAATTTTAAATTTTTTTTGAGAAAAATTATAATTTTATATTTTTAGAGGGGATTTACGTATAATTAACCATTTTTTTTTTACTATATGGACAAAATGGTTGTGTTCAATTAAACTTCATTTACAAGTATATTTTCTCAAAAATTCTCTAATGTAATAATGGTGCAAAAATTAGTTGCAGGGTGCAATTTATTACAATTACACTACAATATAATACAATTCTCTCTTTTTTCTTTTTCTCCTCCTCTTTTTTAATGAGGAATGAGGGGTAATTATACTAATAAAATCCTACACTAATTAAGGTAGGCAGTAGTAAAGTACTACTTTATCCTACACATGCCCCTATTACATGGCTATAATTGGCAAAGGCTATTTCAAAAATTTTTAGATTTGAATCGATTTGGTAAGTCAACCTTTCCTTTTTTCTTTAATTTCTTTCTATTTAGCACCTTCACAAATCATTGTCGAAGTGGTGGAATTAATCATGGAATAAATGAATTAATTTAATTGAATTAATTCTGAATCATTCCATGTGTAAATAATGCAATTATTTACATCTCCTGGAATTAATTCATAATTAATTCCTTTTCATCCTTAGTGATTTGTGTGACTTTTTAGGTTCATCCTCAACTAGATTTGGGCTAGTGTCTAACACATATAGTTAATTAAATCCAATTTAATTAATTATTTTTGATCAAGAAAGCTCGCTATCATGGGTGGCTGTCTAGCAACGGTCCATGGCACTAGAGACTAGGTGAATATATGTGTGAATGTATACGCTCCTGAATTTAAGTATGGTCCTTCCGTCTATCGTCTCCTGGCCTTAATCTAGGGCATGAAATTTGGTGTCGGTTCTCATTCTAGACTAGGCATATAGATTTTAATACTTGAGACCGCATTTTACTTAATTGCTCGACATAGAAACCTCTTTTCTATTCGACCAACTATTAGGGCCATAGGTTTATAAGGCGTGAACGTGTCTTCAAGTGCGTAGGAGATACCGCTGTCACATATAGATATGGGACAGATCTTCTTCTTGAAACCCACTGTACTAGCTACATATTCTGACTGTACTAGGCAAGGCTTATAATGATCATGTCTGTGACACAATCACCTCTCGCTAGATCCAAGGTACAATCATCGTATGCACGTGACTACCATTGTTCCTCAAGTTTGAGGACTAATTCTATACTATCAGAGTCGGAGATTCAAGTCATACCGATCAAACCTTCAAAGCTTCCAAATGATGATCCCGACTAGTCAGTTCAATCGATTTGAGGCCTAGTCAATTTACCCACTAAGATCGCATAGACGTCCAACATTTGTTGTTGATGAAATATGGTACTCATCAAATGAATGTGATGCTTCGTACAAGTCTCTATAGGACACTTGACGTCCAATCTCGAGGTCCTTGAATTCAAACATTTTAGAATGAACCCCTAAACAGTTGATTTCATAACCGCCATCCAATGCGTGGTCCAACTGCATGGACTGTCTAAATGGTCAACGGGCTCTGTTGCAATGTTAGCATAATTAAACATAGTAAATGAGCACAACAAAGATATTGTTAGAAAAGGTGACCAGAAAGCCAATTAAATTGGCCTGGATGTAATCTATTTTGACAATACTCGATATAATGTAATATTATTTAGTGAATAAAATGAGTGTTCACTATTGACCTTATCCTTGTTGTTCTCATTCATTATGTTTATATCTTCTTAACATCACAACAAAACCCACAAATCATTTAGACAACAATGCAGCTGGACTGCGCATTGGATAACGGTTATGAAATCAACTGCTAAGGGGTTGGGTCTGAAATGTTTCAAGTCGAGGACCGTGAGATTGGACGTCGAATCCTTAGAGACTTGCACTAAGAGTTGCATTCATTTTCGACCTCAGAATAAAAAAGGAGAACAGGGAAGCAAAGACCTCATCTCAGGTCTACAAGCCCAGGAGAGGGACAACCCGCCAAAGGGTGTTGCATTTAGCCCAAAAAGGAGGCCTGCTCCCTTAAGGTCCGCCCAAGAGGGAGGCTTGCTAGGCTCAACCCAGGGAGAAGCCTCCAACCCCACGATCTGTCCAGGGATGGAACTCGCAAGCTCGGTCTAAGAAGAAGGCCCAACACGAATGCCTATTGTTCCTTTCGAAGCCCCACCTGAGGGAGGAAGGTGCCCTCCAGAAGTCGGACTCCTTACTCTTTCGCAAGGAGTCCTCACAAAGGAAGAGTCTTCTTTCACCCAAAGACTTGCTGCTCAAGAAACGGATACAAAGACAACCTTATCCCGCCTTCCTCGCCAGATTCACCTCCTAGGGCTCTTGCCATAGAGGGATTCCTCCTCTATAAATACAAGGGACCCCTCTAAGCGGATCCCCCCTGCCACCTTCGAGGAATTCTTTCATTGCATTGCTATTTGAAGATTCGTGTTCTCACTTACAAAATTATTATGTCTCTCACGATTTCAAATTATAATTTATCTTTATATTTATCTATTTTTAAATTTGAAACTAACTTAAGCATCGGAGTTCTAATATTTTATTTTACAGGTTCTCTTTCTCAAGAGCTTTCACTCAATTAGCCCAAATCCAATATCAAAATCCAAGAACTTTGGTCTCGTGCTAAAATCGCACGCATCAATTTCTTATTTTCTTTTTTTTTATATTTTTTAATTAGATGTCGAGTACCCGATTAATTCGATCTGGTACTTATCTCTATCAATAACCAACCTGATCTATTTAAAATTTGGTAAGGATAATCTGAAATCCAAAAATTATAAAAAATCGTCGGACTCGATCTACCCGAACCTGTTGGAATCGAATTGGGACTCGAACAACTCAATTTAAATGCCCATCCCTATTTAACATGATATTCAAAGTCAAGCAAAATAACAGGTCTTTCATTTCGTTCGTATTTATATCAGAAAAGTTTCACGTGCACGGCATGAGAGAGCGGGGGTGTATGTTTTTAGACGAGGAGCTAGTTTAAGATTTAAATGTTGAAATATCCAAAGTTCCTATTTTTTTTCCAATATAAAATTAAAAATATAATAATGTTCACAAATTCTTGTTCTGCTGTAAGGTTTCTTAAATATTATGTCTTAACATTTTTATGTGTGTTTTACCATGAGTAGTTTGCCAAAAGTCACATAAATAAAAAAGTAGGTTCTTTTTTTTAAATAAAAAGATAATTATTTCATTTTCTCAAGATACCAATACACTATCAAATTAATTGAAATAAATCGAATATAATTGTTTCTATTCAATATCAATATCTAAAAACACCATTACAATGTCATAATCAAATCAACAAAATTGAATAAACTAAATCTAATCAAAACCTACTATTACAGTAGAAACAATATACCACGAATAATGTGGTTCAAGTCTACAACCTTTAAGGTCATGAGGCCTCACCTTCGCTAACTGAGATAGGCTTCATTACATTTTAATTTTATCACTCATTAAATATTGGCAAAATTATAGGTCATTAGCACTTTTGATTTTGTAACTTACTCTATACATTTTATCCCTTTTCTGATGAATTTCGTCTCTAACATCTCACATTTAGTCCTTTTTTGATAAATTTAATTTTGCATTGACAATTTTGCCCCCCCTTTGCATCAAAGTATATCTCATTTTTTGTGCTGTAATTGTAGGTCATTAAGATCAAAATTGTTAACACAATACTAAAAGGATGAAAAATATTTTCAAGACTAAATTTACCATAGAAAGGACGAAATATGTAAATGAAGTTACATGATCAAAAGTGCTAACGACCTATAGTTAAAGGACTGAAAATATAATATTTCCTTATATATTTTGTCATAATTATTCGTAATGTTAATAATTACTATTATTTTATAAAAATTGTTATTAGCAAGAATTAGTGATAAAAAGATATGCAAAAAATTATCATTAAATACAATTAGGCACATATTATAGTGACAACTATTATTTATTGTCACTAGATCGTCACTATGTATCTGTCACTAATAATTATATATGACAAAATAAATTTTCTAGTGACTTAGTATGTATTTTTAGTGATAATATTTAAAATTATTACACAATATTTTGTCGTAAATATCATATTTTCTAATAATGATCATAATATTGATATATATCTCAGTAATTCAAATCACAAAAAATAATAGAACAACCAATTATAACAAACCACATTGATTCAAAGTCAAGATCTCATATTTATTCACGAGACTTCAGCCTTGGGCATTTCGGCCAAGACCTAATTCCAATAAGTCAGTTTCCTAAGCATGAGGTTTTTCTAGGGATAAATACAATTTTCGACCTCAAACAAAGTTACTTATACAGTTTTTGTCTTCAAACAATTTGACATTGTAGTTTTAGTCCTCAAATTATTATTATTATTATTTTGGTATTTTTAGTATTTTTATTAATAAAATCATTAAAATTGACGAAAGTTTCATTTGATGGAAAAAAATTAACCATTTTTCTCCGATTTTGTCGTATTTTTCAAGCTTGGTCAAATGTATCCATTTCTTCCATCTTTTTTCAAGTTTCAAGAGAGACAAAAGAAAATCAAAAAATAAAGTTAAACCACAAACTTTCTATATGTATTCTTAAAAAAATATTGTCAACAATCTATTTGTGTATAATGCAATACCTGCAAAATATATGTAACGTAAAATATAAGCTTTATCGTATTTATTATTTATATTTATAATATTAACTTTATCATACTTTTCTAATCCATAGATTAGAAAAAAATTAGAAGAAAGACAAAATAAATAAAAAGTTAAAAGTTAAGATTATATAGAAAATTTATTAATTAAATTCTTCCCTTTTTGTTTTTCCTCATTTAAAACTTGAAGAAAAATGGCGGAAATGGGAAAAATGGGCCAAAACTTGAAAAATATTGCAAAATAGAAGGAAAATAGATATTTTTTTCCTAAACAAAATTTTCGTTAACTTTAATAATTTTATTAACGAACAAAAAAAGGTTATTTACCTATGCAAATATATTTCCTTTTGAGGCATTCATCATGAAATTCCTTTGTTTCGTTGACATGCATGTCTCGTAAGGTTTCTCCATCAGAATTGACAAAAATAATTAAAATTGTCAGATAGCTGACGATTGGAAGATCAAAATTGTAACGTGTGATTTTTTAAGAATTAAAATTGAATAAGTGGTCAAACTTCTAAATAGAAAATGTAATCTCTCGTAGTTAGACATATGGTGGTTTTGAACTTTTTGACTACTAAAAAAATTCATTGGTTAGAGACACTATGTATTTTAATATATTAAGTATTATTTTGTATTTATCGAAATCTTATTTCAAGATTATAATTATTATTTTTAATTGTAAAGAAAAAATCTTATTAACTAGAAAAATTAGCTATTTTGATTTATTAAATATTTTTTTCCAATATTATAATTGAATTATTAATTATCAAGAAAAAAAATTTATTGGTTGAAAAAATTATCTATTTTAATATAAAATATTTATTCCATATTTATTGAAAATTGTATCTCTAAGATTATGATACTGATTTAATTTGCATTTATCTTAAATAATTTTCCAATGATTATGGCCTCCATTATATTTGTATTTAAATAGAACAAAATATACTATGCATCACTTCATTTGTTAGATATGCTCATTTCTATCAATTTTCTATTCTCGACTAAATGATTTCAAAAATTTAACACTTAATATGCTTCTTTTAATTATTTTTCTATGGCTGCAATGACATCTTACAATTTTCTATGGTAATAATTTATTTGTCTTTCTCTATGATCTTTGAAGTTAATCATTACCAGTCACTCATATATATGTGTTTATTAAATTTTATCATTTATCATTTATTTATCTTTTACACTCGTCTGCTGCGACAAAATTGATGTTTTACTCTTAATCATGATATCATTTTATTGTTCTTATATATTATTTTTCATGATACTTATAACTTATTGAAATAATAATTTACCCTTGATGGGCATGGCCCAAAAGGAATTGGCCAGAAAAGAAATGCTAAGTTTAAGCCAAGCCCGCCAGTCCAGGAGAGAGTCAACCCGCCTAAAGGCGTTGGGCTTAACCCAAGAATGAAGCATCCTGCACAATTCGACCCAAGAAGGAGGTCCACTAGGTCCAACCTAAGAAGGAGCCCACCATGCCAGGACCTGTGCAACAAATAAGCCTACTCTATCGACGATTGAGCTGAGAAGGAGACCTAGTATGAAGGCCTGCTACATCTTTCCAAGGCCAGCCCGAAGGAAGGAAGGTGCCTTCTAGGGATTGGACTCTACAGCTTAAGAGGACTCCTTGCGAGGTAGGAGTCTTCATGAAGGAGGAATCCTTTCTCATTCGAAGACGTGCTGTAGAAGGAGTGGATAAAGGATGACCTTATCCACCAGAATCCCGCCTTCCTTCTCAGATTCACAGCTCTCTTCAGAGTCCTCACGAAGAAGGGCTCCTCCTCTATAAATATGGGAGGCACCCCTCAAGAGATCACTCCTTCACCATTCGATAAACTTTCTTGTCTGCTACTCTGCTATTCCAAAATTCGTTTTTTCGCTTATGAGATCCTTATTTCTCATTATAATTTACCTTTATATTTACTTGTTCTTAAATTCAGGACTAACTTAAGCATCAGAGTGCTAAAGTGTTATTTTGTAGGTTCTTTTTCTCAAAGACTTTAACTCAATTAGCCCAAATCGGACTCCAGATCCAAGAACTTTGGACTCATGCTAAAATTGCACATATCAATTGGCTTTGTCTGTGAAAAATTGAGCTAAAGGCGTGAGTTACTATGGAGAACCCCAGAAATCCCGCTAATAGGCAAAAGACCGTGGATTCGAGTCCATTCACATTGATATTACCACTTCCGCTTGCGTGTTCCCCGGTCGATCCACTCACATTTATTGTTGCTTTCACTATCAGAGTCGGGGATTCGAGTTATACCGACCAAGCCTCTAAGGCTTCCATACGACGATCCACGCGAGTCAGTTCAGTCAATTCAACACCTAGTCAATCGACCCACTAAAACCGCATAGACGTCCCACATTTGTTACCGATGAAACACAACAGTCATTAAATAAATGCGACTCTTAATACAAATCTCCATAGAACAGTTAATGCCCATTCTCGAGGTCCTCGACTTTGGAACATTTCAGAGCCAACCCTTGACAGTTTGTTTCATGACCGCCATCCAATGCGCATTCCAACTATTGTACGATGTTAAAGTGGTATGTGGGCTTTGTCGTGATGTTTGAAAAAATGCAAATATATATATAATGAGCACAACAAATAAAATTCCAATAGCGAATACTCATTTTATTCACTGAATAATATTACATAAAATCGAGTTACTTTCAGAATAGATTATTGATGGGGGTCGAATCCACCAAAAACAATTCCTACGAACACTTTTGTGGAAGTGTGAGTAGTCTCGAATCCACAGGGATTAGTTTTAAATTAATTTCTTCAAAAAAAAAAAAAATAATTAGGGGGATTTTTTTTATTGTGAAGAAGAATAAAAATAAAAATTAAATTAAACTAAAAAGTTAATAAAATTGGAATAGATAAATATAAGAAAAGAGTATTCCAGTTAAAAGACAGGATCATGATTAATTCCACGGTTGATCATAGATGCAAAGATAATAATCATTCATGATAGATAAATTGGTTATGGCCATTGGTACGACCTAATAACCTCACATTTCCTTATCTTGTGGATAGTCAAGGAACGTCCGTTGACTATATCCCTAATCAATAAACAACCTTGGGAACGTTCTCAAGCTTTAGTTTACCGATAATATTAAGAACTAAGAAGGCCCAATTCTAACCAATAAATACCTACGAGGATTTATTTAAGTTAGATTGTGCATTCCCCACAACATAATCGAAAAACTTCTACATAATCAATTATGTTATGTTACCACTAGTTATTGAACTAAACAAACAATTACGGATTTGCAAGTTCAATTGGCTAGGCAAATATTTTTGACAATAAATAAGATTATTTGTAATAAAAGCACAGAGAACAACACAAATATCAATATGAATGAAAGTAGAAAGCATAAATTAAATCTCACAACTCGTTCGATTTAAGCATTCACCAAGTCTTCAACCGGAATGAGAGAACTAGCTAGACATGCTCATGGAAGAACGCTTAAAAAACAAAGTAAGAAAATATCATAAAAACGTAGGGATCTCAAGAGTTCAAAAGCTATCTCTTAAAGTGAATTACATCATATATATATATAGTAACTAGATACTTAATTCTACTAGGATTAAAGATAGATTCCTAATTGAACTAAAAGACTAATGAAAATAAAATTATAATCCTAGTTAAACTCCCCATTCATCAAAAGGTAGTCCAAGCAGCTCAAAATTCTTGCCAAAAATCGAGTTTGAGTCTTGTCCGAATTTTTATTTTGGTTTTTTTCTTCATTTTTCATTTCATTTGTCCTAATGCTGTAAAATAATATTTAATCAGGAGCATTTTGATCACAGAATAGGTCAAAATATCACATAAAATAAGCACAAATGCGATCCTATCAAATATCCCCCCCCCCATTTAACCCTTTGCTCGTCCTCGATGCAAAGAAATAGAGATAAAATAGGTTCAAGAATTTATTCCAAACTTTATGGATCGCAAATGAAAGTACCCAAGCAAAAATCTAGTTAAGTGTTCAAAAATGGTACACCATATGATGAAAGACAACTCAACAAGCTTCAGAAAAGTTTTCACAAGATGATTTTTCATAAAAAACTAAGCATGGAAAACAAGTGGACTATGCTTTCATATCTCCCAATCTCCCAAGTGTTTTTGGTTGAGTGTTTCGCTCAAATGTTTGCTATGAAAATGCTTCACCATAGGCTTGATTATACACTAAAATCTCCACCACTTTTAAATATACAAACACTTGAATCAAGAGGTCTTATATTTTGGTTGTAATGGGGCTTTGGTTTAGGGGTAGGAAGAATTAGAAAAAAAATGAGGTGAAAATCCAAGGAACTAAATTAGAGCACCAAGTAATAGATGTTAGAATCCAAACTTTTCAAAATTGATCTGTCTCACACTCTAATTTCATGTCCCACTTTTCTCGACTTGAGCTATGCCTTTCTTTCAAACAGAGAGTATTTTTTTTTTCTTTTTTTTCCTTGCCTTCCTTGATTTTTTTCTTTTTCTTTTTTTTTTGTTTTTTTTGAAGGCATTTTTTTTTCTTTTCTTCTTTTTTGCTCTCTTTGTTTGTCTATTAAGGCATAGAACAAGATTGTCACGTGACATGTTAGCTCATAAACCTCTTTTACAATACTTGAGATATCCCCACACTTAATGTCAAAGCACATACTTAGAATATATTTTTGTTTCCTTGACGCTCTACTAGTCCTTGAAAGGCCAAACAAGGGTAATAAAAAGACGGTAGAGTTTGTTTATACTTGGGGTTTCATAACAAGGAATTAAGGCTTATAAGGCTCAAATGGGCTTACTAAGGGGAATTGTATGTGGGTGGTCTTTTAAGCTAAAGGAATTTTTATCCTAGTGCCTTTATCGTTTTCAAGTATATGCATAAAGATGTGGCCTCGATATGGTTCAAAGCAAGTTCTAGGAAGATAAAATCATAATGCATAGTCTCTCAAGATAAGAAAAATTGTAGATTTTCATGAGTGTATAAGCTCAAAATTCCTATTTAGGTAGGTTATATCCACAATTTTCCACATTCAATTTTTAAAATCACCATTTGAAAACAAGTTCTTAACCCTTAAGTTGTCAAGAGTCATTAGATGCACACCCTTATCATACATTACCAAATTATTACTTGATTAGCCTAAGTCTTTGATCATAAAGCTAGTATGAGGACAAGAAGAAAAATATCGGGTTCAACAAATATGGAAGGGGTCGCAAGCATCAATCAAAATAATTAATCCACCAAGACTCATTTTTCTATCAAAACAATCATCAAAACACCCTCCCCCCACTTAATTCCACATTGTACCCAATGTAGTAAACATGCATATCTAGGACGATAAAATAAGAGAAAGGAGAAAGAGAACGTCCCTTAGTGATTCGAGGGTAAGTGGTGGAACTGCGGGAGCTCAAGAATTGTGAGACCTTGAATGAGAGGAAGAGTCCCTTGTCGACGCTTATACCTTTTGACAAATTAGTTGGCCGAGTTAGGCGTGGGCACGCCTAACTGTAGGGTGATGCATGTTCACCATGACCTGCAAAAATCAATTGTAGTGGTATCACAACATTCACAAAGTTAGAGGAAAACAAAAATTGAGAAAAAGAGAAGGACATGGGTTGCCTCCCAAGAAACGCCTTTCTTTAACGTCTTTGGCTAGATGTTATTGTGCCTCAACTTAAATGAATTGGACACTCTAAATCCACTTCTTCTATATAATGCACCCGGTGATGGTGTGGATTTAGGAGAACTTGGCGGTCCATGAATGACTTCTTCCTTGAACTTATTTTGTCATTAAAGACTTTGTTCTTGTAAGCTCTTGGACTTGAAGTGAGGCTTTTGGTAATTGTTGTCTTAAAAGCTCCTCCACCATCGAGCATAACAATTTTTTTGCACCAAAGGATCAATAAAATCAATGAAAAAAATAGAAAACAAATCATTAGAATATTTCATGGCACATCCAATTCTAAAACTCATAACCTCCTTATCAAATTCCATAGAGAGAATTCCGGCATCAACATCAATTTTGATTTTTGAGGTTTCAAGGAATCGTCTTCCTAGAAAGATGGATGTAGAATTGGGAGAAATATGCCCCCTCATATCAAGCACATAAAAGTCAGTAGGAAAAACCAATTCATTAACTTGCACAAGTACATCCTCAAGAACTCCTTCAGGGTAAACTACGGAATGATTGGCAAGTTGAAGAACGACCCCCATTTCTTTCAATGGGCTAACATCCAAAGATTCATAAATGATAAGAGGCATAATATTGATAGAAGCACCCAAATTACATATTGCTTTTTCTATTATAATCTTTTCAATTTTTCAAGGAATAGAAAATGTACCTGGATCATTGCATTTAGGAGGTAGTTTTTTTTGAAGAATGGCAGATATATTTTCTCCCATACTTACTCTTTCATTATCTCTCAATTTGGATTTGTTGGTGCACAGTTCCTCGAGAAATTTTGCATAGCGAGTTATTTGTTTAATTGCATTGAGTAGGAAAATATTTACCTCAACTTTGAGTAAAGTTTCAAGAATCTCCTTTTCCTCTTCCTCCTCTTTGGACTTGGCAAATCTCTCCGGGAAGGGAGGTTTGGGCACAAACATCTTGGGACTTTCCTTGCTGACTTGGTTGGATTTTTTAGCTTTTTTCAGAAGAATTTCGAGTGCAGCCTTTATTTTGTCCTGCTGTTCATGCCCACGCCTAGTGCTATTTTCGAGTTGTAGCTCTTTCCCACTATACAAGGTAATAGCGTTACCGTTTTGTTTAGAATTAATAATAGTTTGGGAGGGAAACTCACCTTTAGACTCCAAGCTGCTGACGGAGGAGGCCAGTTGGCTCATTTGGGATTCCAAATTTTGTATGCTCAAGTGGGTTTCTTTTTGGAATTTGTGAGTTTCTTGTTGGAATTGTTGGGTGCTCAAGGCGAGTGTCTTCACGATATCCTCCAGGGGCATATCATCATTGGGATTGGTTTGAGGTGCTGGTGGTGGTTGTTGCTGTGGAACCCTTTAAAGGTTTTGAAATTGATTGCCATACCTCAAATTTGGGTGATCTCTCCATCCGAGGTTATAGATATTGGAAAATGGGTCATATCTCCTTTCTTGTTGCCCAAAAAATCCACCAACGGCGTCAGCATGTTTGGTTGATTTCTTTTCCGCATCTACGAGCGGTCTTCTCGATCTTTCAGTCAAATTCAAGTTCACTTGTACGAGAAGAACGTGGCATAAAACCAAGTAACAATATAAAAAAATTAATTTAAAGACACCAATCCCCAGCAACGGCGCCAAAATTTGATGGGCGTCGAATCCACCAAAAATAATTCCTACGAACACTTTTGTAGAAGTGTGAGTAGGGTCTAATCCACAGGGATTAATTTTAAGTTAATTCATTCATAAATAAAAATATATTAAGGGGATTTTTTTATTGTGAAGAAGAATAAAATAAAAATTAAATTAAACTAAATAGCTAATAAAATTGGAAGAGATAAATATAAGAAAAGAGTATTCTACTTAAAGACAGGATCATGATTAATTCCACAGTCGATCATAAATGGAAAGATACAATCATTCGTTAGAGATAAATTGGTTATGGCCATTGGTACGACCTAAAGACCTCACCTTTCCTTACCTTGTGGATAGTTAAGGAACGCCCGTTGACTAAATCCCTAATCAGTAAACAACCTTGGGAACGTTCTCAAGATTTAATTTACCGACAATATTAAGAACTTAAAAGGCCCAATTCTAACCAATAAATTCCTACGAGAATTTATTTAGGTACATAAGTATTGTCTTGACTGTGCTCCATTGTGCCTCTCAGGTGCGTGCCTGATATCTGCTTGTTACTGTCAAAGAGTACGCGACATCGGGCCTAGTGCACTGGACATACTGATTGCTTCCTACGGCTGAAGCATAGGGGATGTCCGACATCCTTTCTAGTTCCACATCAGTCTTGGAAGGCTGCCTCTTGAACATCTTAATCCCATGCCTCAAGGGAAGGATTCCTCATTTTAAGTTCTCCATCTTGAATCTCTTCAAGACTTTCTCAATATACAAGAGATTGGGTTAATCCTAATATCCTTCTAGATCTATCCCTATAGATCTTGATGCCAAGGATGTAAGAGGCCCCACCCATATGTTTTATGGGCAATTTTGTGGACAACCATATTTTAATGTCACCTAACATCTTGGTATCATTCCAAATGAGCAAGATGTCGTCTACATAAAGTAAAAGGGACGACAATCGCGCCCCCACTAACCTTATTGTATACACAAGGACCAAATTTATTTTTGATAAAATCATAACCTCGTATAACTTCATCAAAACATGTGTTCCAGCTTTCGGAAGCTTGTTTGAGGCCATCAATAGACCTTCGAAGACGACAAATCTTCTAATCCTCTTCGAAAGAAGTGAAACCCTTCGGTTGATCCATCTAGATCTCTTCCTCAATGAAACCGTCGAGAAATATCGTTTTTACATCCGTCTGCATATTTCATGGTTATATCATGCCGCTATGGCAAGCAGAATCCCAACTTAGCTGTGGCCATAGGAAAATAGGTTTTCCTCAAAATCAACTCTGGGTCATTCAGCGTATCTTTTTCCCACGAGCCTAGCCTCGACGGCTGTAACCTCCCCGTCAGCTGCATGCTTATATTTGTAGACCCATTTGCACCCAATAGGTTTAACATCTTTAGGTGGGTCTACGAGGAAAACTTAATTTGAACCCATCGAGTCCATTTCGGATTTCATGGCCTCAAGCCACTTATCCGAATCGATGACCGACATCGCTTCTCCATATGACTTTGGATCATTTTCCAATTGACCAGTTCGTCCCAAGAATCCATACCTATCAGGCAATCGCGATTCCTTGGTCGACCTACGGAGGACTGGAACACTCTCAATGGGAACTATAAGCTCAAATGATGTTCATTCTGCTAAGGTGTCTCATTGGTTCCCTCAAGTAGCACCTCATCGCGTCGGCTATCCGTAGGAAAATCCTTTTTCAAGAACACTGCATTTCTTGAGATAAAATTCTTTTGCGCAGATGGATCATAGAAGTATTATTCACACAGTTTCTTTTGGATTTCTGACAAACCTGCATAGAGTAGACCTTGAGTCTAGTTGGTTTCCCACTAACCTCTTGACGTATGTGGGACTACACCACACTCTCAAATACTTGTAGGATGCAGACTTGTCATGCCATATCTCATATGGTGTTTGGAGCACCATCTTAGATGGCGCCATGTTAAGTAATTTGACTGTCGTCTCAAGAGCATGAGCCTAGAAGGAAAGGGGCACTTTCATAAAAACTCATCATTGATCGAACAATGTTCAACAGGGTCTGATTCCTCCTTTCAGCCATGCCATTAAGTTGTGGCATTTCAGGAGGAGTCCATTGAGAGAGAATTCTATTCTCGTTTAAGTAATCAATGAATTCACCACTTAAATACTCTCCCCCTCGGTCTGACTGAAGGGTTTTACTTTTACAGCCAGTTTAATTCTCGACTTCAAATATATACTCCTTGAACCTTCCAAAGGCCTCAGACTTGTACCTCATTAGGTAAACATAACCATATCATGAGTGATCATCGGTAAAGATTATGAAGTACGAGTATCTTCCTCTAGTCGGAGTATTTAATGGTCTATAGACGTCTGTATGGATCAAATCAAAAGACCGTTGGAAAGCGTACTTTATCCAACAAAAGGCTTCTTGGTCATTTTTCCTTTCAGATAGGATTCGCAAGTTGGTAGGTTGTCCAAATCGTCTACCTCTAAACTCTTTTAGTCTACCAACTTCCTCATCCTATATTTTGAGATATGGCCTAGCCTTGCGTGACATAATTGTGCATTTTTATGATTATCTAATTTTTATTTGTGTTGGGCAGTCACAATCTAATTAGACTGTTGGAGAATATAAAGACCATTGACTAATGTACCAAGCAGATGAGAGTTATTATCAATCATCAAATAAAAATTATTTTTATTCATCGTAAATTTATAACCATCATTGTCTAAAAGAGGAATAGAAATAATATTCTTAATCATGTTCGGTACATAATAACAGTCTTTTAATTCTATCCAAATATGATCACTAATAACTGAGTTGAGAGATCCCACGGCTTCGGCAGTGACGGCCACCATCTCTTAGCTTTAGAATCATCTCATCCTTACTTAACTTTATGAAAGTTTCCAGCAGTAGCAAGTTATTGCAGATGTTGAAAGAATCGGTATGGCCCGGGAACGTGGCGGAAGCATAAAATTAAAATTTTGAAAATCAGTTCAAAGGGGTGTTCCCTTGAAATTTTCGGGCGTTCGATGTTTGTCAAAAGCATAATAATAAGCAAATAACAATGCTAGACAAGTGGCTAGAGGATGAAACAAAAATATAGAAACAAAATTGAAACCTTACCTTTTGTTACTATAGTTGAGTAGCAACGTGCGTTGTTCCCTTTACGTTCTCCCGTTTAGTTTAGGATTCAAATTAGAACTCCTCTAATTTGTTCACACCACACTAAGGAAGAGATATAGTTCTTGTTCTATTGCTAGATAGAACAATGAACTAGAAGAAAAAAATAATTCCAAACAAACGCTATTGATTAGTGCTTTTGGAATGTTTTATGTTCTAAATTGAATCCAATTGAATACAGAACAAAAAGGACAACATTATTGGAAAGAAAAAGGGAGCAAAATTTCGTGGCTAAGGTTATAGTTATGCATGATATGTGAGTGGTTATTGTATATTACATACAATTGAATTCAAAGTTCAATAACCACCAAGTTTGTCTCCAAGGCAATCTATACACATACATGCACATAATCTTCAACCATGATAAAAACAGCCACTCCATTATCTTCATCATGGTTAGGAGTTTCAACTTCTCCTTAACTGGCTCCAACCACCCTCAAAATGCGCTTGGATTTCAAATATGCACCGGGCTCGATTTAATCAAATTAAATCAGGCCCAACCAAAGTCCATTGAAAATAAATAATTAAATTAATTTTAGCTCAACTAAGTTGAAGATTTATTTAATTCAATTAAATAAATCTAAGCCCAAACTCTAAAGATTTATTTCATCTCTCGCCAGATCCAAGATATACCCATCATATGGATGCGACTGCCATGATTCCTCAAGTCCAAGGACTAATCCTGTACTATCAGAGTCGGGGAATTCAAGTCATACCGACCAACCCTTCAAGGCTTCCATATGACAAATCCCGCGAGTCAAATCAATCAGCTAACAACCTTGTCAGCTAATCCACTAAAATTGCATAGACATACCATGTCTATCGCCGATGAAACACGACATTCATCTAATGAATGCAATACTTAGTGCAAGTCTCTATAGGATTCTGGATGCTCAGTCTCGAGGTCCTTGACTTGGAACATTTTAGACCAACCATCAGAAGTTGGTTTCATAGCTGCCATCCAATGCGCAGCTCAACTACATGGGTTATTCAATTGATCTGTGGGCATTTACTGTGACGATAAAACACCGTTCAACAAAAATAGTAAGCACAACAAACACACGGTGCCACAGATGAATGCTTACTGAATTCATCAAGATAATATCACATTCATAAAGATTGCTAAATGGTTTTTAAAATTGCCAATCCAATTGGCTTTCTAGTCACCATTTCTAACAATCTCCTACTTGACCTAAAGTCAATTGCCCATACCCCTCAGACCTATCTGAGTGAGCAATCTGCGATACCTGCTCAGTCTCACGGGTCTACCATATTTTTCTGCTGAAATGACGCAGTCCAACCGCACGTCACCTCTTCCTACCATCGTTCCAAACTAATGGCGGCGTCTAAGAATATTCCTTGGATCTATGATGAGATCTCGACCCTTTTGCTTGTGCCATTTTCTAGTTGTTATTCTCCAGGTAACTACTGGCTTGGCCATGGTAGGCTCGACATTCAACTATTGGATGTGATTTTTCATCTAAAAACACTTACTGAGCAACTATTAAAGTCATATACATTGGACTTCCATGGTGAAAGCCATTGTGGCATCCCGCTTGAAACCATTCCAAGCCACCACATCACCATTAAGTCTGAATGTACATTCAAATTGAGACTAGTCACTATTCACATATTACTGGAAGCTAGTATCACCATAGCCTTCCGAAATCAACTCTCCATTGACTTGCATCAAGAATGTTTCTTTAATCCTTATTCAGGTACTAAAGAGTTATCTTGACTGCTATGTTGTGCCTTATGGATACACTCTCAATATCTGTTGTTATGCTCAAAGCACACACTACATTCGGTCTAGTGTATCGGACCACATACCCATATTGTCAACGACAAAAGACATAGGGGATGTCAAAAATCTTTCTGATCTCCTCATTAGTCCACGAAGACCGAGTCTTGGAAATCGTAACCCTATGATAAGGGAAGGAATCCAATTCCTTCATGGAGAATTGCGCGAATAATATTTGTGCTTCAGTGTTTCCTAACATCTTCACATCATTCTAAATGAGTAAGATGTTCACACCTAAAATACTAGGAACACAACTAAGCTCCCACTGACCTTCTAACTCATTCTCGACCTTAGTCATACCCTGCATGACTTTGTCTAAACTAATATTCCAAATACAAGAAGGTTTCATAGCTGCCATCCAATACGCAACCCGACTACATGGGTTATTCAATTGGTCTATGGGTATTTTTTGTGACGTTAAAACACCGTTCAACGTAAATAGTAAGCACAACAAACACACGGTACCACTGATGAATGGTTACTACATTCATTAAAGATTGGTAAATGGTTTCCAAAACTGCCAATCCAATTAGCTTTTTGGTCACCATTTCTAACAGATATGAGCTCCACAATCGGTATCTAATACCCTAGAACCAGAATTAGTTATCATATTCACTTTAATCACAAACATACCTGGTTTGGAGAGGAGTTGTGGGCACTCCCTCTTGCAATACCCCTTTCCTTGGCAATGCTTGCAGACATCATTTGCCTTCGACTACGGAGAACTGCCAACCTTCTCTTTCCCTTTCCCCATTCCGATAGGAGCAGTAGGGGCACTCGGAGCACTACCAGTGGTTGTGATAGCTTTTCCCTCACCCTTCTTCCTCTTCCAGCGTCCGACCCTCTTGCATTTCGCTTTGGAGGTTGAAACTTCTACTACCAATACTGCCGGCATAGACTTGTAGGTCGTCACCTCGTATTGGACCAGCATATTAAATAACTTCTCAAGTCCGTTCATGTTGTAGTTAATAATAAATGGATCCTAGGACGGAGGAAGTGACTGAAGGATCACGCCAATGTGCGTGTCATTGTCAAGCCCAGCTTTAAGGTCTTCGAGCTTCTCCACTAGACTAACATGTTAACCCGTGACTTTGTACAGACAATCCTTCTGGCATCTTGGACCCGAAGAATGCTTTTGAGGAACCAAAACTTCCTTAATGCATAGCATTATCGAGGGAACATCATCCAACCCATGATATTGCTTTTGGATGTCATTGGACATTGAAGACAATATGATACTGCGGACCTTTTGGTTGTCCTCAAGCCATTTTTTGAATGTGACACGCTCTTCGGCCTAGGCCCTTCCAGTGAGGCCCTTGGGAGTGGCTTGTCCAAGACATAGTCCTGGTTCTTGAAATCTAGGACAATCCTCAGATTTTGCAGCCAGTCGTTGTAGTTCGTGTCATTAAATTTATTAGCCTCTATTATAATGGTTAAAGGGCTCTTAGACATTTTCTAGAAAATAGAAAATTAAACAGTAATCAGCGAATGATTGTAATATTATGAATTAAGCTTAAAAATTTGGTCTTTAGTCTTTAACTCTCCCACTATTTATATGAAAGCCCACCACTCGCAAGTAGGATTTTGGGAATAACATTTCCTAATGGGCTTGGGATGTACAAGCGAATTTGCCGTGCCTCGCTTTTAAGATTCGCATGGCAAAAGCCTCGTGGGAGGTATCTAATACCATTCTTATTCCATGAGGTTTTCAAGATCTTTTACCTCACCTCTTCACATGATTCCGAGGACTCCAAGCGTATCATGTTACTTGGTGTTAGGTCTGACCCATCAACCAAATTACATATCATTCGTCGCCCTCCACGACTTGTGAGACAAGAAAATGGTGAACATGGTCCTTTGTTCATAACAATGGTGCAGACTTCCTCTATCCCAAAGGTGCCACGACTCGTGAGAGTTATTATTGAGTTTAACACCGAGATCTCATCACATATTAACATTATGTTTAAATATCAAATATTTAAACTATTAAATAAATGCATTGCATGCAATGATACCCATCAAACCCCTGTTAGATGATCACGAGCCCAACCTATGACGCACTTAGCCCGTAGTGAGTCTAAGGGCTATCTAGAGTGGCCCTACGCTATTACAAATTTAATTTTTCCATCAACATATAGATGCGCCTTGTGATATATCCATCGGCCGCCTTCTCCGTTGCCCTCCTCCTTCGTGAACCTTCTTCTCCATGGGCCTTCTTCTCTATGGGCTTGCTTAAAATAAAACCTCATCAAAATGTCCTATACTACTCTCATTACAATTTAAAGAGAAATTCCAATCAGAAGTGAGGGAAAGTACATTAGGAAGGAGATAGCAAACCTACTATTCCAAGGCTAAAAACGAGGAGGGAAAAAATAAATCACAAGAACACCCGACCCACCTAATAAAAATTAAAAGACATACATGCGGTTTAGGGCTCCATGATCATCCATTCTTGATAATGCACTTCTAAATCTTGTAAATTGCAATCTGATAATGCACTTCTAAAATCTTGCAATTGCCATTATGGTGTGCCATACAAGCCCTCTTTCTCTCCCGCATGCAAGATCTCGTTGTAATCGCCTAAACAAACCCAAGAAATGTACACTTGTCATGCAACAAAGTAGAAGGTGTCAAAACGTTTTCCTCCAAGATGTATCAGGTTCTCCATAAACCCCCATTAGGCTCCAATTAGATGTGCTTTCTAGACTAAAAACAATAGCATCTACCATGGTGAATTTGAAAAACATTGAATAGAGACATCCAATTCCATCTTCCATAACAGGGCTAAAGCCTCACTCTTTCTAATTAAATCAATTCCAGTACTGTTCATATATAACCGCAGCTACAGTCGATTTATGAATCGATTATTACACCTAGTTTCTGAGAGAAAAGCTAGGGAGGGTTGATGTACTCGAACTAACATTTTTCCGCAACCCGTGGAAGTTCTATGCAAGGCAACTAATTAGCATCTGGAGGACTATAGGCAGCCTCTGCTACTGGTGTTGATGAGGGTCTTGTAGATGATCCTTTTTTCCCAGTCTCACATTGTTATCAAGTAAAGCTTAAATGGCAAAAGGATCTAGTGGTCTTCATTTACTTCCCACAGAGACAAACTTTCTCTTGCTATATTGGGTTCTTTGACTTTTTGCTTGCGAAGTTGTAAGAGGAAGATTTTTTTGCATGGCATTAGCAGGGTCTATCGTTTGTATGAGAGGTGTACGGATACGGTTTTAGGCCAAATTAGGGGTTGGGCTAAAGTTTGTATGGAATGGATTTACCTTTTTGTTATTGAATTTTTATGTTGGGTTTTCTATAGGTAAGGTTTTTCCATGATTACCTAATAGCATTGGTTGAGGGATTATTAGACTATAATTAGTGAGTGAGCTTGAAGTACTTGAAAGGTACCGCGAAGTGGGAGTGGATCGGTTTGGGAACGCGTAAGCGGAAGTGGTAATAACAAAATGCATAAATTAAAACGAAACGCAATAAAATCATAATTTCAAGAGGTATACACTTGGAGTTCCCGAGCGTTCGATGTAGTTAAATTATGAACAAGCAATAAAATTAACGAGGGTAATGCTTGGATGAAATACGAGAGGTACTAGAACGTAAATCAAGAATTGCCTCTTTCTTTGATTTACTTCGAACCACCTTCGTTTAATCCGTTCATGCTAGGCTTCAACTTAGAAGCCCTCTAAAGTTGCGTCCACACCACACCAAAATTCGGTATCCCACCATCCTCTTTGCTAGAAAAGAATTAGGAAGAAAAATACACACCAAGTGCGTATGCAAGAGAGGTGTTCGGCTGAGTGGTAGGGAATGTGTGGAAAATTATTTTGTGTATTCATTCATTAGTTATTCGAAATAACTAATACACATATATACCTTCTATGGATACATTAAAATATGTCTTTTATTTCAAATAAAGGATGACCAATTTCCAAAAGTGAATTTGTTAGTCATAATTTTCTTTTCTAATCATTTCCACCAACTTAATTAATGGGCTTTGGCCAATTTCATTAATTAAAATACAAGACCTAATAAATTTTAATTAAATCTAATTTAATTAAAGCTCACTTAATTAAGGCAATCATATATTTAATCCAATTTTATATAAACCTAAGAAGCCTTTATTAAATAATACGTGCAAGCCCAATAAAATTTAATCCAATTAATTTATCCTTGGGCTTATCCATCTAATTGATCCCTCTCATATATAAGTAATCTAATTACTTATGGAATTAATTTCTCGTTCCTTCTCGATGATTTGTGTGGCTCTTTAGGTTCACGTTTCAACTAGACTTGAGCTAGTGTCCAACGCTATTATAAATTAAATCTAATTTAATTAATAATTCTTTCTCAACCTTTGATTAAGAAAATCCATCACCATAGGTGGCCGTCTAGCAACGGTCCATAGCACTAGAGACTAGACAAAAATCTATGTGAACTTTTAGGCTCCCAAGTCCATATGGGTATGGTCCTTCTGTCTACCGTCTGTTGGCCTTAGTCTAGAGTATGGAATTAGGTGTCGGTTCCCATCCTAGACTAGACGTCTATGCTTAATACTTGAGATCTCATTACCCCAAATTGCTTGACATAGGAACCTCTTTTTCCTATTCGACCAATGACTGTTGCAACAGTTTTATAGAGCGTAGACGCATCTGCAAGTGCATAGGAGATACATCTATCATGTCTTGACAAGGGATGAATCCTCTTCTTGGAACTCACCGTACTAGATACATACTTTGACTGTATTAGACAAGGCTTATGATGACCATGTATGAGACACGGTCACCTCTCACACAAATCTAAGATACAATCATCACATGCATGTAACTGCCGTGATTCCTCAAGTCTGAGTACTACTCTCGTATTATGGGAGCCGGGGACTCAATTCATACCTACCAAGTCTCCAAGAATTCTGTATGACGATCCCCGTGAGTCAATTCAGTCGATTCGACACCTAGCCAATCGATCCATTAAGATTGCATAGACGTCCCACGTTTTTCATCGATGAAACACGACACTCATCAAATGAATACGACTCTTAATGCAAGTATTAGTAGGACTCTTGATGCCCAGTCTCGAGGTCCTCGACTTAGAACATTTCAGACCCAATCCTAAACAATTGGTTTCATGACCGCCATCCAATGCACAGTCCAATTATTGCACGATTGTTAAAGTGGTTGATAACTCTGCAATTGTCACGATTTTATAGCGATTTAATATTTCTTTTTAAGCCAAAACATCCCTAATTATGTGATTTTATTGCATATTCAGCAAAAAGGGAAGATATGAGGCAAAGATGGCAAAAATCAAGCCAAAATCGAAATTGAATGCATCAAAAAGAAAAATTTCTGTAGAATTGACTAAGCGTACTCACGCTTAGTGGAGTGGTCAACTCGGGATAAGGATGAATACGAGCAATTTCCGCAAAAGATAAAGGAATGAAGTGTTTAGGTTTAGAAAGAATTCTTTAAAGCTTATCTCTTGTAATTTATTTACCTTTTTAGAGTTTATCACGTATTTATCCCTCCCCTACGTCTAGATTCATAGGAGGCTTTTATTATAAATAGGGGGGGTCTCTTCATTTGAAGACGTTCAGTTATTGATTAGAACTCTATAGAATTCTTTGTTCATCCTTTCTCTTTTATTTTTATTTTATAATCGGAATTAATAGAATTTCACTTTTTAGTGTGTTCTTCCATTAACATGTTCGGCTAAATTCCTTATTTTCTGGTTAAGGTATGGTGTCGCGAAAATTTTTGCTTTTTCCTTTTCAAGAGAAACTTTTTGACAAGTTTTGGTGGAAAAACTTGGGCATGATAAAACCCTTTCAATTTTGGACTAATCTTGGCTTGATGATGTTATGTTTAAAAAGAATACATATTTTATATTTGAGGATAATTCACTAGTTGAAAGCTTGATTTTACCAAAATGACTTGAGTTAAAATCTTCTCATGTAGGATTAGTGGACTAAAACATACCTCGTGAGATTTTGAGCTTGATATGTCCATAAAAAAAAATCTTCATTCTTTCTTGAGAGAATAACACTTCTATGGCTTTGTCTTCCTAGAACTTGGCTTGAACCACATCGAGGCCACACAAATGTGCATTTATCTGGATATGATAAAGGCATTAGAAACCACTTTCGGCCTTCTTAACCACCCAACACACTTTAACTTTAGAGAACCCCTTTGAGCCTTTTGACCTATTTTGTTGAATAACCCATCATATACGAACCTATCCCGTCATTTGTTTAAAACCTTGATTTTGATCCCTCTAAAAACTATTAGAGCATCAAGGAAAATGGGTTTATGTTCAAAAGAACAAGTTCTCAAAATAAGGGATTTTCAAAATCTTTGTGATTTACATGCTTAAAAGATGTATCTCAAAATGAGTGTGGGGGTTCCAAAAATTGTGGTCCTCTTTATTTTGTGGAAGCCGACATCAATTTTCTTGTTCTATGCCTATCACAAAAAAAAAATGGAGAAGAGAAAAAGAAAAAGGGAAAACCCAAGTGGCAAAAAATAAAAAAAAAGAAAGCAATTTTTGTGCCACCAAAAAAGAAGAGAAAAAAAAAAGAGAAGAAAAAAGTATATGAACTCTCCAAAAGAAAAAAGAAAGGCATAGTTCAAGATATTGTCGAAAAAAATCTTGAAGGTAGATGAGTAAACTTTGAGAGCTTCGAATTATTATTCACTCAAATTTTTTGGTGCTCAAATTAATTTCTTGGAATTTAACCTCATTGTCCTTTTATCCTACCCCAAACCAAAGCCCCATTACAACCAAAATTAAAGACCTTTTGATCCATATATGTGCATATTTCAAAAGTAGTGGAGATGTGGTGTATAGGCAAGCCTATAGTGAAGCATTGTCGTAGTAAGTGTCGAGAGATACACTTAAGCCATATATACACTTGAGAGAATGGAGAGCGGAGAGAAAATAGTCCACTAGTTTTATGCGATTGGTTTTGATAATGGTCATCATGTGAAAACTTGTTTGATACATGTTGAATTATCTCCTTCATAAAATATGTCATTTAGTTTGCACATGATTACAAATTTCCTTGAGTAGTTCAAGATTTGGAGGGAATTTTTTAACGCATCTTGATTTTGCTTGAGGACAAGCAAATAGCTAACTGTGGGGGTATTTGATAACTCTGCAATTGTCACAATTTTATAGCGATTTAATATTTCTTTTTAAGCCAAAACATCCCTAATTATGTGATTTTATTGCATATTCAGCAAAAAGGGAAGATATGAGGCAAAGATGGCAAAAATCAAGCCAAAATCGAAATTGAAGGCATCAAAAAGAAAAATTTCTGTAGAATTGACTAAGCGTACTCACGCTTAGTGGAGTGGTCAACTCGGGATAAGGATGAATACGAGCAATTTCCGCAAAAGATAAAGGAATGAAGTGTTTAGGTTTAGAAAGAATTCTTTAAAGCTTATCTCTTGTAATTTATTTACCTTTTTAGAGTTTATCACGTATTTATCCCTCCCCTACGTCTAGATTCATAGGAGGCTTTTATTATAAATAGGGGGGGTCTCTTCATTTGAAGACGTTCAGTTATTGATTAGAACTCTATAGAATTCTTTGTTCATCCTTTCTCTTTTATTTTTATTTTATAATCGGAATTAATAGAATTTCACTTTTTAGTGTGTTCTTCCATTAATATGTTCGGCTAAATTCCTTATTTTCTGATTAAGGTATGGTGATTGCTTGATTCCCATTATGTTGTGAGATCTAATCTGCATTCTACACTTGTCAAATGAATATTCATGCTATTCTCTGTGCTTTAATTACAAACGTCTGATTTATAAATGATTCGGCCGATTGTTCATTATCAAGAAGGTTTGCTTAGCTAATTGGACTTTATAAATCCGTGTAATTATTTATTTAGTTCAATGCTTAGAGCAACGTAGCATGATTAATTATGTCATAGTAATTAGTTATATTATGGGGAATGCATGATCTAGTTTAAACGAATTATCCTCGTAGGAGTTTGTTGATTAGAATCAGGCCTTTCTAATTCTTAATGTTGTTAATAGATTAAATCTTGTGGACGTTTCCAGGGTTGTCTGTTAATTAGGGATCTAGCCAACGGTCGTACCTTGGCTGACGAAAAGGTAAGGAAAGGTGAGGTTGTTAGGTCGTACCAACAACCATAACTGGTTTATTTGTCTATACATGTGTTATTCTTGCATCAATGATCAACCCATAAGAATCAAGCATGATCCTAGCCTTAATCGAAAAATCTCTCTCTTGTATCTTCGTCAGGTAATTTCAATTATTTTCTAGCTTATTTAGTTTTTAATTATTTCTTTTTATCATCAAATCTACCCCCATTATTTTCTATTTCTATTAAAGAAATCAACTTAAAGCCAGTCTCTGTGGATTCGACCTTACTCCCACTTTTACAAGTGTTGTAGGAATTATTTTTTGTGGTCTCGATACTCATCAATTGTCTGTGGACATCTGTTGTGACATTAAAATAGTGCTTGATGTAATTTGGTAAGCACAAGAGATATGTGTGCCAACGATTAATTCTTAGCATATTTATTAGGACAACATTGCTTAAATAAAGATTGCTTGAATGATTCTCAAAACGCTTTTGCTCACCCATTCCAACAATCTCCCGCTTGACCTTAAAGCCAATTACTCATGTTTTCAATTTAAACTGATTATGAGCAATTTGCAATATTGGCTAAGTCTTACAGGTCTACTTTTTGTTTGTGCCAATGTCCTATGGTCCAACAACATGTTACATCTTCCTATCATCACTCTATGCAGATGATGCTGTTTAAGATTATTCCTTGAACCTATGATGAGATCTCAGGCCTTTTACCTCGTGCCATAGCCTAGGTGTCATCCTCCAAGGTGACTACTGGCACGGTTATGCTAGGTAGCAAACCCAACAATTGAGCGTTATTTTTCGGTCCTAACCGTTTTTCAATATAACTTTAAAATTGCTATACATTCAATTTTCTGTGATAAGGTTTCTTGTGGTATTCCATTTGAAATCTTTTCAATGTTACCACAATATCATAAATCTCGAATGTACTTTTGTTTTGAGATTGAATGTTATTAATATGATCCTGAAAACTACTATCGCTATAGCCTTCCAAAATCAACTCTCATTAATTAGAGTTAAGAGCTCTTCTTTAATCCTTATTCAGGTATCAAAGATAGCCCTTCAACAACTATCTGTTGCCTCATCGGTGTACACTCGATACCAGTTGTTATGCTCAATCCGAAACCCATGTATGTTTGATTTAATGTTTTTGAATATGTATAAAAATTAAAAGTCATCTGTAATGTTCTAAACGTAATATATGGAATTGAACTAAGGTATTCATGAAAGAATCACTTGCACTCAAAATCATTTCATAAAATTTCGACATTTCATTCAGAGTAATTCTACTAATGTTTTGAAAAATACTGGAACTTTTTGATAGAATTTTCTAAATATAATAAAAAGTATGGAGTTATTATTTTCTCATATATATATATATATATATATATTATTCCTATTGATTCTCTATATTATGTGTAATACATATGTCTACCAAATTTATGTTTAAAATCTTATAGAGATGTATTGATGCACTTTATTTTTTGCTATTAATGTTTTTATATCTTCTACTAATATAATATTATGTGTACATTTACTTTACTATATTCTTGACAATGCTTACCAGAAAATTAATATAATTATATAATTGTGGTGTTTTTTTAAATTTTTTTACCTTATATCTTATTAATTAATTAGCATTACTTAAAAAGAATACAACAAGATGTAACAATATAACATAAAAACTTATCTTATATATTTCTATTTTATCCCTGAATATTATGATTCCAAAATAAAATTTAGAAAAATCTTTTTTATTCCAAAATTATTAGTTTACTCCATTCTGATCCATTTATTTTTTAGATTTTTTAACTATAAATATTTTTAGTATTTTAAAATATAATATCTATCATTAAAAATTTAATTTATATTAAAATAATTATTTAATTAAATAATTATATCATGAATAGTGAAATAGATAATAGAATTCAAAAAGAGTATATGAATAAATTGGTGAATTTGCATAAACACCATCTCTACGATTGAAAAGGACCTATAAGTTATAATTTATTTAATGACCTAATTAATAACTATCTATACAGAGGATAAGGGATTTAATAGCTAGGAAATTTCTCAATGCAATAACTCCTTTCAATTTTCATGAACTTATTTAGTTATTCCGTGTTATATCATTAGGGTATTTTAGTCTACCTTACTATAGAAGGTGTCTTGTATAGGGGATAATTAGTGATTTAACTATTTTTTTTAACCTATTTACTCTTCAACATATTTATTTTACATGATAATTTATTTAATTAATTTCATGTGCATTCTAACATATTTCAATGTGATGAGTGATCTATTTCTCAATGAATTAAATCCTTTTTTTTTTTTTTCTATTTCTTATTGTACTTTCAAATAGTCTCAACTTTCACCAAACCTAATTTTATAATTTTTTCTATAATTTATTTCAACCATAAAAATAGTTCATTGATTTGAGAAATTGGATCATACCAAAATGTGAGTTGAAGTAATAGCATCCGAATTATATATATATATATATATATATTTATAATATATGATTTATTATATTATTTAATGCATTTAAATTTACAGATTATTGCAAATATATTATCTGACCTGCAAATGAGGAAAACCTTACTTTTTAGATGAGACAAACTATACACATATAGATTTCATACATTATAAAAATCTCAACCGCGTCGGGTTGGACTTTTTATTTTAAATCCTATTTTATTTTATACTTCAATTAACATAAAAACATTGTGTGTACAAAATTTACGTACGTTATTTATTTTATTTAAAAAAAAGTTGAAATAGAAATTGTGAAGAGTACGTAAATAAAATATGTAATCTGAGACTTTTAGTGATTTGAATCAGGGAAATTAGTTTCCGACGTGGTGCATATATAATAAAACATAAATATTAAGTTGAATCAAAGAAACGTAATGTATGTGCACATACAAATGCCCTTATCACATTTTATTTTTTAAAATAAGAAATAATATTTTTTTATTTATTCAGATGAATAAAAATTTATCCCTGTGATCTTACAAATAAAAAAATATTCTTTTATGAAAATAAAATAATAATTATTTTTTTTAAAATAAAGCAATTTACCTCCCTGTGTAAGGACGTAAATTGCTTCAAACACAGGGAAGTAAATTGTTGTATTTTAGAATATATAGGGAGATAAATTACTATTTTTCCTTTCATAAAATGGTAATTTATTCATTTGCAATATCACAAGGGATTATTTGCATTTTTTCCATTAATATATCATCGTCCAAAAGATTGATCAATTTTTTTTAATTATTTCTTACTTTTTATTTAATAGAAAAGCGTATAATTAATCATCCTTATTCCAAGAAAATGATTAAAGTTGTTCTTGAAAGACATCCAAACGCGCAACAAAACACATCCAAACGGGTAAAAGATAAGAGATCACCAAACACGGTGCCATTAAGAGACGAGTGCAACTGTGGAAGCTTCTCTGAAACACCACATAACATTGGGTGAGATCCCTGCTCCACCTGCAAACCTCTTTCTTGCCCTACAATTAAAATATACGTAAACTTTAAGGATTATTTCTGCAAGAAGATGATGCATGATTACTTGATGAGGTAAATAACTCCTTTCAATTTCATCAACTTTTTTAGTCATTAGGCTACTTTAGTCTACCTTACTATAAAAGGTGTCTTTGTAGTATTGATTATTAGAATATTAAGTTTTAAATTATTTATAAGGGATCACAACTACGGTCTATAAACGGTACCATCACAGAAAAACCATCATCAGATTATGAGACTTAGTTTCCAGCTCCACCTATAAACCTCTTTCTTGCCCTACACTTAGAATATACATAAACTTTAAGGACTATTTCTGCAAGGAGAAGATCATGGATGATTACGATAATGATTTACAAAAGAAACTTGATGATGTAATGCCATGGATAGGCTTGTATATCGCGTCAGCTTCTGCAATTTGCACACTTGCAATGGTAGCTGATATTCTCAACCGATTCGGATCCGGTAAGCTCTGGTTCCCTAGCAAATACTTTTCTCTGAACGCTACTTGCTTAACTTTATTAGGCGTGGCAATGAAGCTACCAATGGATGTCAACACCCTTTTGTTGCATGAATCAGATCGCTTTGCAAGGATAAGTAGTTTATTTTTTATGGCAACCGCGATGGCTAATTTCATGTCATCCTTGGGTTCCATGGAAGATAAAGAGATTCTAATGAATGTTGTTGCGCTTGGGATCCTTGTAATCACAATCCTGATTAACGTCTTGATACAAGGCTTTCAGTTGCAGGGCTCTCTTGGTACTAATTTTTTGCATAATGACGTGATTCCTACATTTTTTATGCTTCTTTTGTTTGCTACATTAGTTTCTTCAGCAATCACGCTCCCATCCAGCAAAAGGAGTTTGGAGTCGAAGTACCAAGAGATGCACAAGGTAGCTATAGAGGAAGAAGGGATGGCGAAAAGGGGGCAAGTCTTCAAAATCGACGAACGAATGATTGATGGGATGAAGAAATACTGGGTGATGGCAGAGACTAGCTACCCTCAATTTGTGATGGCACGTTCCGTCTTTTGCACTACTTCAAGTGTTTTTTGCTTACTATCTGCCCTCTTTTTGCTATATGATCTTATTTCATGGTTCATCGGTATGGGGAAAGTCAGGCTCGGAGCATCCCACTCTGTATATGGACATTACACGAGATGGATTCTAATAGTTCAAACAATTGGGGTGGTGGTGGGCACAATTGCACCTTTTTTCAGATGGTTCACTGCTGTCAAATTCAAATGCCTAATGGCATGTCATAAAATTAGCATCAGAGAGGAACTCAAGATTGAGATGCACTGGACCCAAAGTCTTGTTAACTGGAGAGACAGCTTCTCAGATTTACAAATTAGAACAACAAGTTTAGGAAGTATCTTCATGATGCAAAATGGTTTTCTCTAAACATTCTCATTGGAATTCAGATTATGATGGTTCTAGTTAGCAAGTTACTTGTCCTCATTCCTGCTTTACTCGTAGCTCAGTTTCTCTTGTGTTTCAATAAATTCAAGATGCAATGTTTATCCAAACTTACAACCTCAAATATTGATATGGAATCCGAATCAGGAGGTGACACAGAGCTGAATCTCAACCGTTTTGCTCTTCTACTTGATGGAGAATCAGAGCTACCCAAAAGGACCCTGAAGTACATCTTCCGCCAGGCGGATAAGGTTATTGAAATGGGTGAAAAGCAGCAACCGCAATATCTAATACATCTTCTAAATATATTCAGTAACTTTAGAGGGGTAAGAGATTTTGACAGCTCTCAAGTTCCAAGTCTACATTCGCAAGAACCTCCAAATTGCTGGTCTCTACCATTAGTAACTCTTACAAGCATTGCAATTTCACTTCCAAATGTTGCAAATAACAAGAAGGCCACACAACTAATGAGCAGTGTGAGCGAAGGGTTGTCCCTCGTCAAGCTTATAGAGAATGCACTCTATGAAAGTGATGAACTCGTGAACATCAGAAATGCTGCAGACGTTTCTTGGGCTAGAGTCTCACTGTACATGAAGTGGCAAGGGATGGATCTTAGGAAGATATCTCTTAAATGCAAACAGTCCAAGAATGTATTACAAGAGCTCTCCAACAATGCTGAAAAAACGATTGAGAAGTTCAAGAGAACAACAAATGATTTGGAAAATCCACTCAACTGGTCAGCTAACATTATAGCAGCCAATTCAATGTATCGGATCAGTCAAACTATTTTGCTATCTTGCCAAGAGGAAAATGAGCAAAACGATGAGGACTTGTTTCAGCGGTTATCTGTAATGATTGCAGATATTCTGGCAGCTTGTTTTACAAATTTAACACGCGTGATAATTACCAAGTGTCACCAAAATGCCATTGAAAGACGGGAGAAGAGTGTTGGCGAAGCGTTTCTCCTTCTTGGTAAAACAAAGCAAATTCTTGAACTTCTCCAACAGTATGAATGGCCATCTCTAGATCTTGACAATGTTGGATACATTGAAAAATGGCGTGATTTCTTTAAGGAGAATAATCAGACTCCAATGGCCTCCCCTTCAACTTCAAGTGATGAAGCAGTGAAAAGTCTAGTTTCTAATGAAGAGCAAGTAACTGCTATAAAAATCATAAACTGATATTCTATTTCTTCCTACTTAATTGCTTGGTAATATTTGTGTTTTTAACACATCCGATTGTTGTAAAATTTCCTCTTGATTGTTGGAGAAATTTACAAAGTTAGCTTACTGCTTAAGCCTTTATATATTTGCTTCTGATTCAATTTTTATATATAAGGAAATGTAAATGAGCCCTAATTGAAATAGCAAATCTCAGACCTGAAAAAGAAAAACAAAAATTTGAACTCTTAAAAATATTGATCGTTTGATTTTGATTAATATAATTTTTTTATTTAATTTTATTTAATCATGGTAGAAAAAATTAATTTTACCATAATATTTTAATACAAAGATATATGTATAATATTTTAAAAAATAGAAGTTGTTTGTGTAAATAATAGATGTTGATGCTTCTAACGGTTCATGTATAAAAATAGTGTATGTAAATAAAAAACAAATCAAGTGATATAAATATAATTATCCTGCGACTTAATGATCTTATCTCTACTCAAATAATAATGTTTTCTTGTCCTACAAATTAATGTCTTGTGTACTTGAAAAATGATTTTTCATTTAATCCAAAAATATCTAACCTTATTTAGATGATAATATGATATCATCAATACTTAAAATTTTATATTTAATAATAAGATATTAAAATCAAATGATTTTTCTTTTTAACTGAACTTTTAGATGGAATTCTCATTTAACAGGGGTGGGCGAGCATGGGGTATTATAAATTTCGAGTTTTTCGGATCGGGTACCCGACAAGTATATTTGACTATCCAACACAAACTCGATAAAATTGGGTACCCAACTAATCGGGTAGCTATTATAGTCACGTTCTTGAAATTGGATACTTATTGTTTTCATTAATTTACATGCTAAGAAAAGTAGAAGCACCAAATATATATTTAAAAGCCTGTATTTTTTATAAATTTTATACTTATAAATTGTAATTTATATGCATGGAGAGACTTAAAAAAATAATATAAATTATGATATCGATTTATTAAGCTAAAAAATAGTATAACATCGTTAATTCAAATTAATAAATAAAATAATCCAATTCGAATATTAATAACTTGATAGGTAGATCGATCAACTCATATATCATTCCGATTTTTACTTTATTATTTTATTGGTAACAACAAATAATTTTATTTTCTATTTTCTATTTTTTTTTATTATATCTTAATTAGATGTCAAATACCCGATTAACACGATCGGGTACTTATCTCTACCGATAACCATTCAGATCTATTCAAAATTGGATTCGAATAATCTGAAATTAATCCGAAAATTATAAAAATTGTCCGGCCCAATCTACCCGAACTTGTTAGGATCGAATCGAAACTCGAACAACTCAATTTGAACATCCATCCCTATTTAAGATGATATTCAAAATTGGACAAAATAACTGGTCTTGGGTTCGGATTTCATTCCCTTCATTTAAATAAGAAAAGTTTCACGTGCACGTCATGAAAGAGGGGGTGTGTGTTTTTAGATGAGGAGCTATTGTTAGTTTAAGATTTAAATGTTGAAATATTCAAAGTTCCTATTTTTTTTATATAAAAAAAACATAACAATGCTCACAAATTTTTGTTCTGCTGTAAGGGTTCTTAAATTTTATGTCTCTAACATTTGTGTTTTTATTTATTTATTTATTTTTTTAAAAAAAGAAAATTCAGAACACGCATATATAATGACAATGACTTTATGATAATATATAATAAAATAAAATACAATACAATATATAATTTCTAAATGATTACTTAGTAAAATAATTTATAACTACTAATTAATGAAAATAGACAAAATTTTCCACTTACCTATATATGAAATTCACACTTAATGTCTTATAATTTTAGAGTTTTAATTTATTATCAGATATTAAATTATTAATATTTGGCACAATTTATTAAGTTCAAGGATTTATAAAACATAAACCAAGGTAAAAAAAATTTTTTTTGCGTTTATCCTTTTTTTAACGAAGGCAAACATTCTCGCTAAAAATCTAGAATAATGAGTAGTTTGCCAAAAGTCACATAAATAAAGAAGTAGGTTCTTTTTTTAAACAAAAAAAATAATCATTTCATTTTGTCAAGTTACCAATACACTATAAAAAATAAAAAAATTTACTGACAAAAGAAATCAAGTGACAATTGATTGGAATAAACTGATTATAATTATTTCTATTTAATATCAATATCTAAAAAGACCATTACAATATCATACTCAAATTAAGGGTAAATTATATTTTTGGTCCCATAAGTGGACCTGTTTCTATTTTTGGTCTCACACTCAGGTCAATTTGCACATTGAGTCCCATATGTGGTTTTTTTTTTTTTTTTTTATTTGAGGACCATTGAGGGATTTTTGTCCAATGATAATGGCAGCTGCTCTCTCCGTTAGTCAAAACAATCAAAATGAGGGTAAATTATATTTTTGGTCAAATAAGAGGACCTGTTTTCAATTTTGGTTCCACACATAAATGGGCGAATTGGCCTGAGTGTGGAACCAAAGTTGGAAACAGGTCCACTTATGGGACCAAAAATATAATTTACCCTTATTTTGATTGTATTAACTAACGGAGAGAGTAGCTGCCATTATCAATTAGACGGAAATCCCTCAATGGTCCTCAAATTGAAAAAGAATATCACATATGGGACTCAATGTACGAATGGTACCCTGAGTGTGAGACCAAAATTGGAAACAGGTCCACTTATGGGACCAAAAATATAAACCCCTAAAATTAATAATATCGAATAAACTAAATTTAATTAAGTCTTACTATTACAGTAAAAACAACATACCATGGATAATGTAGTTCAAGCCTACGAGCTTTAAGGTCATGAGGCCGAGCTAGACTTCATTACATTTTAATATTATCACTCATTAAATATTGGCAAAATTACATTTTTGATCTTGTAATTATAGGTCATTTGCACTTTTGATCTTGTAACTTACTCTACATATTTTATTTCTTTTCTGATAAATTTAGTCTCGAACATCTCACATTTAGTCCTTTTTTGATAAACTTAATTTTGCATTGACAATTTTGCCCCCCTTTGCGCTGAAGTATATCTCATTTTTTGTGTTGTAATTGTAGGTCATTAGGATCAAAATTGTTAACACAAAACTAAGTTTGTCAAAAAAGGACTAAATGTGATATTTTCAAAACTAAAGTCATCATAAAAAGGATGAAATATGTAAACGAAGTTACATTATGAAAAGTGCTAACGACCTATAGTTAAATGACTAAAAATATAATTTTTTCTTATATATTTAGTGAAAATAAAATATATTTTGTCATAATTGTTCATATTGTTAATAATTACTATTATTTTGTAAAAATTGTTATTAGCAAATTAGTGACAAAAAGATATGCAAAAGGTTGTCACTAAATATAATTAGGGACAGATTATAGTGACAACTATTATTTATTGTCACTAGGTCATCATTATGTATCTATAACTAATTATATTTAGTAACAACTTTATATATAGTTTTTGTCAGTAATAATTATACAATGAAAAGATAAAATTTCTAGTCACTTAGTGTATATTTTTAGTGATAATTTTAAAGTTGTTACATGATATTTTGTCGTAAAATCATATTTTCTTATAATGATCATAATATTGATATATCATTTAGTAATCCAAGTTCATTTTGGGCCCCTAACACTTCAACTTAGTCCAACCAAGTGAGGGTTAATTATGACTGGTTTGACCGAAACCTCATCACATATAAACATTACATGCATGAACATCAAATATTAAAGCAATAAACAAATCCATCGCATGCAATGAAATCTAGCATGCCCCTGTTGGATGATCACAAGCACAACTTATGCGACCTATTGACCCTGCAGTGAGTTTATGGTCAGTTTAGGGTGGCCCTATGCTATTAGAAAAGTAATTTACCCATCAACATCTAGATGGACCTTGAGATATCTCATGGGCTGCCTTCTCCGTGGGTCTCCTTCTCCGTGGGTCTTCTTCTCCACGGGCTTGCTTAAAATAAAACCTCACAAAAAATATCCAATACCACTCTCATTACAATTAAATAAGAAACGTCGATCAGAAGTCGAGGGGAGTACATTAGGAGGGAGATAGCAAGCCTTATTATTCCAAGACTAAAAACAAGGAGGGAGAAAATAAAATCACAAGGGCACACGGGCCCACCCAACAAAAACTAAAAGATATACATGCGGTCTAGGGTTCCGTGATTATCCATTCACATTCATTCTAGCACATAATAATAATTAATCATGCTGGACAAGAAATAAACATTACACAAATATCGCGATATCCAATATCAGGGCAATTAATTATATGCAGAAAATAATAAGTTTAAAATTTACAACTCAAATGGATGATGAAGCCTAGTGCATCCAATGCACGCATATAAATCAAATTAATTAATTAAGCCTCGTACATCCAATGTACAGAAATAAGCCAAATTAATTAATTAAGCTTTGTGCATCCAATGCATGCAAATAAGCTAAATTAATTAAAGCAATTTAATTGTAGAAAAAATCTATTAATTAAAATAATTATTAATATTTTTCAGAAAATATGCAGAAATTAGAAAATCTAATTTTCGAAAAAAGGGAAAAAACGGCCCAACCGTCGACCGTTAGCAGCTGCAGCAGTGCAGTGGCCGCACAATCGGTCGTGCGCGCATTGGTCTCATGCACGGAATCAAAGAAGAGGAGGTTGCCTGCTCCCTTGCCAGCATGCGTGTGCATGCCCCTGGGTGCACTGCTATAGTGCACTGCTATAGTGCCATTATTTTTTATTTCCACACACTAATATGAGATTAAAATAAGTATTTTTTCAAAAAATCTAATTTTCATAAAATACTTAAAATCATCCAAAATTGCAAAAATTTAATGAATTTATTTTCTCACATAATTGTTCAAGAATAAGCAAAAAATATATCATGCTTCAAAAGAAAAAAAAATATATTGTCATGTTATTTACATAATGCCATAGCCCCTACATCGAATTAGGCTCTGATACCACGTGAAAGTGCACCGCAAGGTGAGAGTGGATCCGTCGCGGAACGCGCAAGCGAATAATAAAAATGCATAAATTAAAATGAGATTGCAGTGAAACCATAGTTCCAAAAGGTGTACTCTTGGAGTTTCTGAGCATTCGATATAGTTAATAATAATAAGCGACAACAAAATTAACAGGGCTATTGGTTGAATGAAATACGAGAGGTACTAGAACGTAAATCAAGAATTACCTATTTCTTTGATTTACTTCAAACCACATTCGTTTTGATCCGTTCACACAAGGCTTCAACGTAGAAGCCCTCTAAAGTTGCATCTACACCACACCGAAATTGAAATCTCTCAATTCTCTTTGCTAGAAGAAAATTAGGGATAAAACACACCAAGTGTGTATGAGAGGAAGCGGGAGGCCAACTGGGGGAGAGTGTGTAGGAAAATTATTTTCTACTGTGTATTCATTCAGTAGTCATTCCAAATGACTAATACACATGTATATATACCTTGAATAGATGCATTAAAATATATCTTGGTTCATTTAACCATCCACAAGGTAATAAAATACTTTATTCCAAATAAAGGATGACTAACATGGCACTTTTCAAAAGTAAATTTGTTAATCAATAATTTTCGTCTCTAACAATTTTCACCAACTTAATTAATGGGCTTGGGTCAATTTTAATTAATTAAAATTCAAGATTCAATTAATTAAATCCAATTTAATTAAAGTCCACTTAATTAAGTCCATCATATATTTAATCCAATTAGCCAAATAATCCTTTATTAAATAATAAGTCCAACTTATTAACTAATATGGGCAAGCCCAATATAAATTAATCCAATCAATTTATCCTTGGTCTTATCCATCCAATGGATTCCTCTCATATATAAGTAATCCAATTACTTCCGAAATTAACTCTCAATTAGTTCCTCGTCCCTTCTCGGTGATTTATGTGTGACTCTTTAAATTCACCTTTTAGCTAGAATTGGATTAGTGCCCAACATTATTATTATTAAATTTAATTTAATTAATAATTCTTAAAAAATCTTGATCAAGAAATCCCGTCACCATGGGTGGCCATTTAGCTATGGTCCATGACACTAGAGGCTAGGTGAATTTTCCGTGTGAACTTTTACTCGAGTCTATATGGGTATGGTCCTTCCATTTATCATCTCCTGGCCTTAGTCTAGGGCATGGAATTGAGCGTCGATTTCCATCCTAGACTAGGCGTCTATGCTTAATACTTGAGATCGCGTTATGCCAAATTGCTCGACATAGAAACCTCTTCTTCCTATTCGATCAATGACCGTGGCCACCACTTTATAGAGCATAGATGCATTTCCAAGTGCATAGGAGATACCTCTGTTACGTTTTGACAGGGGAAGGATCCACTTTTTGGAACTTACCATCCTCGCTACATACTTTGACTGCACTAGACAAGGCTTATGATGACTATGTTTGAGACACGACAACCTCTCACACAAATCTAAGATACAGTCATCGCATGGACATGACTGCCGTGATTCCTCAAGTCTGAGGACTACTTCTGTACTATCGGAGCCGGAGACTCAAGTCATACCGATCGAGCCTCCAAGGCTTTTGTATGACGATCCCCGTGAGTCAGTTTAGTCGATTCGATACCTAGCCAATCGACCCATTAAGATCGCATAGATGTCCCACGTCTGTTTCCGATGAAACATTACACTCATCAAATGAATGCGACTTTTAATGCAAGTCCCAGTAGGACTCTGGATGCCTAGTCTCGAAGTCCTCAACTTGAAACATTTCAAACCCAACCCTAACCAGTTGATTTCGTGACCGCCATCTAATGCGTAGTCCAACTGTTGCACAGTTGTTAAATTGGTCTTTGGGCATCTGTTGTGACGTTCAAAAGTGCTTGACGTAATTTGGTAAGCACAACAGATATTTGTGCCGACGATGAATTCTTACCATATTCATCAGGACAACATTGCTTAAATAAAGATTGTTTGAGTGATTCTCAAAACCTCCAATCCAATTGACTTTTGGTCACCCATTCCAACACATTTCCACTACTCGTGGTCGTGTCTGAGGCAGGTGCAGCCAAATCACCATCATTTTTGGTTCGAGAGCATGAAGGTGAGTAGTTTTAAATTAATTTTTTTTATCTAATATAATTAAATTGTTTAATTTATTTTACTAGTGTTTTAAAGAATTTTATTACTGCAAATGACCCATTGGTGGGACTATGATAATGAGTCCATAGTCTGGGTCTTCCACATGTGGGTCGGGAAGTATATTTAGAAGAGCTTCTCCGTCGCCCAATTGAGCCTGGTCAGGCCACTATGGCTGGCCAACGAGGTCTAGCTCCAGCTCCAGTCGTATTGGGCCAGCGAGGACTTCCAGCAGGAGTCCTCGAAGAATAAGGCAAATTGGGCAGCGAATCCCACGGCGTCCTTGACTGTGTACATAGGGGGTCTTCCTCAGTCGGCATGCACAACAGGAAGTTGGTAAGTAAATAAAAAATATTTGTGTGTTAAATTATTATTTTTAAATATGATGCTGATTTATTAAGTTTACTTATACAAGAGACAGAGCTCGATCGGCCGCCCAAGCAAATGAGATTATTTGAGCGGTGCTACAAGAAGAAAGAGGAAGGCGGTTGGAGCGGGCCGAGGGCGGTGAGGGTGGCGGTAAGTAGCTAAATATTTAAATTATTTTTTTAATAATTATTTTTTTATTTAATAAAGTATTAACAATTTTATTTTTTTTTGCACGATACGTTACATAAGGTAATGGAGGATCATCAGCCATAGCTCACGACTGACAAGCTTAATGGACCTGCCGAGTTTGAGGCTTCGGTGGCGATGAAGGAGCAGCAGATGTGGCTGGTTGCAGTTCGCGGCATTCATATTAGCATCGCCACCGCCACCGCCACTACCACTGCCAAACCCAGTCATGGAGGATTGCATCAACCGTCTTGAGACGATGATGACCTACATGATGGACATGATACGGGAGATACGGGCCTCCTCGTCTATTACAGAACGGCCTCCGACGAATCCCCCGATCGAGAATCAGGACGACGCTGACGAGGACCAATTAGATTAGGTTTTACATCTTTTTCATTTTTGTAATTAAATAATTTTTCATATTAATATAATATTTTTTAATTATTAATTATTTCATAATGTTTATTAAATTTCATTATTTTGTATTTAATTAATTAATTAAATTTATAGAAAAAATTAATTCAAATTTTATTAAATTAACTGTAAATTTATTTATTTATTCAAATTTATTAAATATTTTAATAATTTATTATAAAATTAAAAAATTAGGAACGGGTTTAGTCATGCTAAAGAAAATATTACAAGTTTAATAAGAACCCGTTCCAAATCCCATTCCAACGATTGGTCCAAAAAAGTGTTCCTAAACTAGATTTCCATTTCAAATTAATATACAACCATTCTAAATAGAATTCCTAATCAGTATCTAATTTGTCATCCAAATTATAAATCATTCCTAATTCTAGTACTAACACAATTCTACAAATGTGTTCCAAATTCAATAATTCGTTGCAAAAGATGTTTCAAGGACCGTTCCAAACTTTTATCTAAAAAACATAAGTAACTGTTCAAAAGACCGTCTCCAACCATTCCAATTGTTAAGGCAAAAAAGTTTTGGACTACATCAATATTAGGAATAGTTCTTAGCAACCGTTATAATGACCATCTCAAGTTGGAACCATTTTCTTTAATCCATTCCTAATATTTTGTAACACCAACTGCAGGGATGAATATCCGTCCGTTCGAAGTCCGTCCCAATGTCCGGTCTAAGTATGTTATGTGTTCTTGAAATTGTTCCAAAGTAAAAGAAAACCGTTCCAAAAACCGCCCCAAATCTAGCCTTTTTTTATAGTAAGAAAAGAGAAAGAAAGAATAAAGAATAAGAAAATAGAAGAAAAAGAAATAGAGGAAAAGGGTGGAGGGGTTGGCGATCGCCGGCGGAGCAATGGCGAGCGGGGTAAGAAGTGGTTGGCTGCAATTGTAAAAAGAGAAGGTGAGATCTGCGAATTTAGGATTTTGATGTTGATTTTGATTTTGATTTTTTTAATATTTAAATATGAAATATAAATCTAAATAATAAAGAAAAAAAGGAAAAAGATGTGTATGTGTGTATGTATGCAATTGTGATAGATTAGGTGATTGAGTTAGGCATCCCCATCCTAGTGTCATACTCCCCTATTCAACAGATTAGTTGGTCTACTTACGCGTGGGCACGCTTAACTTGACATAGCAAAATGGCATCCTGACAGATTAGGTAGTTGAGTTAGGCGTGAGCACGACTAAGTATAAGGTTGATATATGTTCACTTTGACTTGCAAAATTAGATGTTCGTGATATCACAACACTCACAAGAAATTAGATAAGAGAAGAAAATTGAGATAAAGAAAGGAACATGGGTTGCCTCCCAAAAAGCACCTTTCTTTAACATCTTTGGCTAGACATTGTTGTGTCTCAACTTAAATCAGTTGGCACTTTAAATCCACTTCTTCTATGTAATGCACCCCGTGATGGTGTGTGATTTAGGAGAACTTGATGGTCCATAGATGACTTCTTCTTTGAACTTATTTTGTGAAGAAAGACTTTGCTCTTGTAAGTTATTGGACTCGAGGTGAGGCTTTTGGTGATTGTCGTCTTAAATGTTTCCCCTACCATCGAATATAGCATTTTCTCGCCCCAAAAGATCAATAAAATACATGAGAAAAACAAAATATCTATCATTAGAATTTTGTGTGCACCACCAGTGCTAAAACTCATAACCTTATTATCAAATTCCATAGATAGTATTTCGGCATTAATATCAATTTTGGTTTTTGAGGTTTTAAGGAACGGTCTTCCTAGCAAGATGGATGTAGAATTGGGAGAATTATTCACTATTATATCAACCAAATAAAAATCAACAGGAAAAAATAATTCATTAACTTGCACAAGTACATACTCAAGAACTCCTTCGGAGTAAACTATGGAACGATCGGCAAGTTGAAGCACAACCTCCATTTCTTTCTATGGGCCAACATTCAAAGATTTCTAGATAGTAAGAGGCATAACATTTATTGAAGCACCCAAATCATACATGGCTTTTTCTATTCTAATCTTTTCAATTTTACAAGGGATAGAAAACGTACTCGGATAATTGCATTTAGGATGTAGTTTTCTTTAAAGAATGGCTGATACATTTTCTCCCAGCCTTACCTTTCATTACCTTTGTATTCGAATTTGTTGGTGTACAACTCCTTGAGAAACGTTGCATAGCGAGGTATTTGCTTAATTGTATTATGTAAGGGAATATTTACCTCAACTTTGCGTAAAGTTTCAAGAATCTCCTTCTTCTCTTCCTCCTTTTTGGATTTGGCGAATCTTTGGGAAGGGAGGTTTAGGCACGAACACCTTGGGATTGTCCTCGCCGACTTGATTGCGTTTTTCAGCTTGTTTTGAGGAATTTCGAGTGCATGCTCTATTTTGCCCAGTTCTGCATGCCCATGCACGATTGAAGTTTCGTCCTCTATTTTGCTATGCTGTGCGTGCCCATGCTTAGTGCTATTTTCAAGTTGTAGCTCTTTTTAACTGCACAGGTGACAACACTAACATTTTGTTTAGGATTAATGATAGTTTGGGAGGGCAACTTACCTTGAGACACCGACCGGATAACAAAGGAGACTAGTTGGGACATTTAGAATTCCAAATTTTGTATGCTCAAGCAGGTTTCTTTTTGGAATTTGTGAGTTTCTTGTTGAAATTGTTGGGTGCTCAAGGCCAGTGTTTTCACGATATCCTTTAGGGGTATACCACTATTGGGATTGGTTTGAGGTGGTGGTGGTGGTTGTTGGTGTGAACCCTTTGAAAGTTTTGACGTTGATTGTCATATCTCAAATTTGGGTAATCTTTCCATCCAGGGTTACAGGCATTGGAAAAGCGGTCATATCTCCTTTACTATTGCCTGAAAAATCCACAAACAGCTTTAGCTTGTTCACTTAATTCTTAGTGAAGTGTAGGACAAGCGTCAGTGCAGTGTCCCGAAGATGTGCATATTCTACAAGCCTTGACTTGTTGATTGCTTCCCCCTATAAACTTTTCAACAAGAGAGGTACATTTATCAAAACGTTCATCAATAGAAGTACTTACCTCATTTACCCGTAGTGGTGGGTTGTCATTTCTACTACCAAATTACTATTTATTAGCTGCCATGGTTGTGATTAGTTTGCGTGCTTCGATAAGAGTTTTGTCATACAGAGTACCTCCACTAGCCGCATCCACCAAGTTTCTATTTGCTTCAGACAATCCTTTATAGAAATATTAAATTAGAAGGTGGTCGGATATTTTCTGATGGGGGCAAGTCTCCACCAATTGCTTAAATCTCCCTCAATACTCATAGAAACTTTCACTAGAGAATTGGCATATACCACGGATTTTCTTCCGGATGTTTGTAGTCCTTGAAGCGGGGAAGTAGTTCTTAAGATATTGTTTTCTTGAGCTCATTCCAACTAACAATAGATCTTGAAGGTAAGGAGTAGAGCCAATATTTTGCTTTGTCACCCAATGAGAAGGCGCTTAGCTTAACTTGTTCTTTGGTAACTCCTTGGGGCCTCATGGCAGAACATACCACATGGAATTCTTTGAGGTGTTTGTGCAGGTCTTCACCTACAAGGCCACTAAAGTTGGAAGTAAGCGAATGAGGCCGGACTTAAGTTGAAAATCAACATTTAAAATAGAATATGTAATGTAGAGAGGCTGTTGATTTAAATCAAGGGAATTCATCTTTTTGATTGTTCGTTCCAGATTTTGGGCCATGACTTAGTCTTTAGAGTCACTAGACTTGGGCACGTCTAACTCAAAATCTGCTTTTAGTTTGGAGGAAGTAGAAGTCTCTTCCTTGTGTTGCTTTGTTTCTTTTGGGAGTCAACAAGCGGTCTTCTCAATCTCTAGGTCAAATTCAATTCACCTGTATGAGAAGAACGTGGCATAAAAAACCAAGTAAAAAGAGCAAGTAACCAGAAGAGATTAATTTAAAGACGTCAATCCCCGGCAACGGCGCCAAAATTGGATGGATGTGAATCCACCCAATATTATCCTACCAAAAACTTGTGAAAGTGATGAGGAGGGTCGAATTCACAAGGATTGATTTTAATTGAATTCCTTCAAGAGTAGAAAAAAATGAAAATAAGGGGGATTTTGATTAAAAGTCTAGATCTAAAATAAAAAAAAAAGAAAAGAAAACAGTATTTCAAAGAAGAATAAATATGAAAAGAACATTCCAGTTAAAGACAGGATCATAGATGCAAAGATGATAATCATTCATGAAGATAAATTGGTTATGGCCATTGGTACGACCTAACGACCTCACCTTTCCTTACCTTGTGGATAGTAAAGGATTGTTTGTTGATTAAGTTTCTAATCAGTAAACAACCTTGCGAACTTCCTGAAGATTTAATTTACTGACAGCATTGAGAACTAGAAAGCCCTAATTCTAACTTTTAAACTCATACGAGGATTTACTTAAGTTATATTGTGCATTCCCCACAACATAATCGAAAACTTCTATATAATCAATTGTGCTATGTTACCACTAGTTATTGAACTAAACAAACAATTACGAATTTGCAAGTTCAATTGGCTAGGCAAGTATTCTTGACAATGAATAACGGTACCTATCATTCATAAATCAGATTATTTGTATAACAGCACAGAGAACAACACAAATTTGTTTAGTATTGGGTTCAACCAATCAATTAAATCACACATTAACTGTCGTCCCCCCGACTCGTAAGACAGAAAAACATCGAGCATGTTCCTTTGTTCACAATAATGGTGCAACTTGCCTCTAGTCCAAATGTGCCACGACTCGTGAGGCCAACTTAGGTCATGGCAGCTTCCTCACCACGTTATTACGGATGGAAACCTTGGATAGATCAAACCATTTTGATCCAAGTCCATTTATGGACCCTAACACTTCAACTTGGTCCAACCAAGTGGGAGTTAATTATGAGTGGTTTGACCGAGACCTCATCACATATATAACATTGCATGCATAAATATCAAATATTTAAAGCATTTAAATAACGCATCGCATGCAATAAAACCTAGCATACCCTTGTTGGATGATCACGAACCCAACCTATGCGACCCACTGAGCCCGCATTGAGTTTATGGTCAGTTTAGGGTGGCCTTATACTACTCTCTTTACAAAATATTTTACCCATCAACAAAGGGCTTTGTGATATCTCCATGGGCTTCCTTCACTTTGGGCCTCGTCCTTCGTGGGCTTTCTTCTCCATGGCTTTGCTTAAAATAAAAATCTCATAAAAAATGCCTTATACTACTCTCATTACAATTGAATAAGAAACCCTGATAAGAAGTCGGGGGGAGTACATTAGGAGGGAGGTCGCAAGCTTTATTATTCCAAGGCTAAAAATGATGAGAAGGGAGAAAATAAAATCATAAAGGCACACGGACCCACCCAACAAAATTTAAAGACATACATGCGGTCTAGTAATCCGTGATCATCCGTTCATATTCATTCTAGCACATAATAACAATTCATCATTTAGACAAGAAATGAACATCACAAAAATATCGCGATATCCAATTTCACGACAAACAATTATATGCAGAAAACATAAGCTTAAAATTTGCAACTCAAATGGATGATTAGGACTCGTGCATCCAATGCATGCAAATAAATCAAATTAATTAATTAAGTCTCGTGCATCCAATGCACGCAAATAAGCCAAACTAATTAATTAAGCCTCGTGCATCCAATACACGCAAATAAACAAAACTAATTAATTAAGCCTCGTGTATCCAATGCAAGCAATTAAGCCAAATTAATTAATTAAGCCTCATGAATCCAATGCACGCAAATAAATCAAATTAATTAAAGCAATTTAATTCTAGAAAAAATAATTTTTCTCCAAAATTAAATTAAAACTAATTAATATTTTTCAGAAAATATGCAGAAATTGAAAAAATCCAATTTTTCAAAAATGGCAAAAATAGCCCAACAGTCGGCCGTCAGCAGTAGCAGTAGTGTAGTGGCCGCACTGCCTACACGTAAACTCGCGGCCGCACTACCTGCGCGTAAACTTAGGCCGACAGACAGTGCACTACTACAGCATCAGTTTTTTTCTTTTTTTAATTTCCACACTTTAAACTGAAATAATAACAAGTATTTTGTCAAAAAATCCAATTTTTATAAAATACTTTAATCATCAAAATTGCAAAAATTAAACAAATTAATTTTCTCATATAATTATCCTGAAATTAGCGAAAAATATATATCATGCTTCAAAAGCAATAAAGAATATATTGTCATGCTTATTCACACAAAACCATAGCCCCTACACTGAACCAGGCTTTTATACCACTTGAAAGGCACCGTGAGGTGCGAGTGGAACGGTCCGAGAACACGCAAGAGAAAACGCTGATATAAAAAATGCGTAAATTAAAAGGACATTACAATAAAATCATAGTTCTAGGGGGTGTACCCATGGAGTTCCTGGGCATTCGATGTAGTTAAAAATAAACGACAATAAAATTAAAAGGGGCTAATGGTTGAATGGAATCGAGAGGTATAAAAATTATAAATCAAAATTACCTCTTTGATTTATTTTGCACATCCTTCGTTTGATTCGTTCACCCAAGGTTTCAATGTAGAAATCTTCTAAAGTTGCGTCCACACCACACCGAAATCGAAATCCCTCAATTCTCTTTGCTAGAAGAAAACTAGGGAGAAAAATACACACTAGGTGTGCATTCAAGAGGGGGGTTGGCTGAGTGGAAATTAGGAGAGTAGGAATTTATTTTCTTGTATTGTGTATTCATTCATTATTTATTCCAAATAACTAATACACATATATATACCTTGTATAGATGCATTAATATATGTCTAAGTTCATTTTAACCATCCATAAAGTAATAAAATCCTTTATTCCAAATAAAGGATGACTAACATGACACATTCCAAAAGTGAATTTGTTAGCCAATTATTTTCTTTTCTAACAATTTCCACCAACTTAATTAATGGGCTTGGGCTGATTTTAATTAATTAAAATACAAGGCCAATTAATCAAATCCAATTTAATTTAAGCCCATTTAATTGAGTCCATCATATATTTTAATGCAATTAAATATATGAGCCCAATAACCTTTTATTAAATAATAAGTCCAACTTGTTAAATAATAAGGGCAAACCCAATATAAATTAGTCCAATTAATTTAACTTTGGGCTTATCCTTCAATGGATCTCTCTCATATATGAGTAATTCAATTACATATGGAAATAATTCCTAATTAATTCCTTGTCCCTTCTCGGTGATTTGTGTGTGACTCTTTAGGTTCACTTTTCAGCTAGACTTGGGCTAGCGTCCAATACTATTTTTAGTTAAAACTCAAAGGTTTGTTATCCCTTTGTCGCAGGGTAAAGAGGCTGAGCTCCGTCTTTCGCAGCTTCCGGCTACTAGCGAACTGGTGTAAAAACAGGGACCTGAACTCCTAGAAACTTCCTATTGCTCTAGGGGGCTGCTGGTTAAACCATTGTTGTGCAACCCTAGCGAAGGGGGTTATGAAGACTCGACATTTAATCCCATTCGTCTATCTGTGCAGCAAGGCCGCGTTCTCAAACCACAAAGATGTTCCTGGGGGTCAGCCGACCCGTCGTACTGAGTAATAGCAGGAGTACGACAATTTTTCGGTAGCTCGTCTGCCATCACAACGTCTGTGAAGGGGACACCTTGTAATTCTTCTCTTGAAATTCCCGCTATTTGGTGCTGCACATCTTGGAGGTCTTTTTGAAGATACTCCAAACGGGTCAGCCATTGTTGGGGGACCTCCGGTAGGTCTACAGAAAGGTGCTCTTGTACCCCGGTAGGGAGGGCTCTTGTCGTAGAGACACCTTCTCCTTGGGGAGTTCCTTGTGTCACTTCTTGAAGGGTACCTTCTTCCGGCATGGGGACTGGACGAGCAGGGACTAGTATGCTATCTGCTCTCGTACCACTCTTGCAACAACCTATTGGATTGCATGTGGTGTTAGAGGAGATACTTTGCCTAGGAGGATGGTCACCTTGGAAGATAATAGAAGAGCTGGGAAAGTTGGGGTGGACCCTCCTACTGGTGCTAGGGAGGCCCCTACAACAATCTGCAGAGGTTCATTGTTACTAGGTACCTCCGCGATCTTCGGCATGTTAGCGAGAATGTTGGGGGTCTCCATCGTATCTCACGCCTTTAACCCAAGTTTCCCATAGACAGTACCAATTGATGTGTGCAATTTTAGCACAGCTCAAAAGTTCTTGGATCTTTACGTCGGATTTGGGCTAATTGAATAAAGGCTCTTGAGAAAGAGGACCGACAAATCAAAGCGTATCACTTTGATGCTTACGTTAGTCCCGAAATTACGAACAAATAAAAGTGCACATGGATTATAATGAGAAATTATGATTAAACTAAGAATTTACTATGCAAGAGCACAAAATTAGGATGTGAGAAAAGTAACAAGAAGAGTTGAAAGCTTGTTTCAGCAAGGGTGTCTGGTGGAGGGTACTCCCTGTATTTATAGAAGAAGATTTCCTTCATGCAAGAGTCCAAGGAGGTCAACCTAATGAGAAGAGTCTGCATCCCCGGCGGAAGAACTGGGATCTGGTGGATAGGGATCCTTCTTATTCGTCTCAGCAACAAACTCTCGAAAAAAAAGGGGGGCTCTTTACTCATGTGGTTTCCTATCTTGGTGAGGAGTCCCGGTCAAGCTGCAAGTCCATCCCCCTGTGGGCACCGCGCTCCTTTTGGCTTGGCTTAGAGGGCCCTCGGATTGGGCTTCCATACTGGACCGAGTAAAATGGGCTCCCCTGTTGAACTTTGGTGCAGAGAGGGGGAACATTTTGGGCTGAGCCAACTGGACCTTTCCTCTGGGCTGGCTGGATTGTAGGAGGTCCCCTTCTCAAGCATAATGATTTTGATGGGTTGCCTCTCTCAGGAGCTGGTGGGCCCTTATTTGGGCTTAGTACTTTGTCTTGGGCCAATTTCTTTTGGTTTGTACCCACCATTAATATATATTTGTATTGTGTTATATTTTTTTTTTAAATTGACAAGTAATTCACTTATGATTTTTTTTTATCAATTTCTGAGTTATTTATTTATATCAAGATATAAAGTTGCATTATGCAATCTATTTATTACTCATAAATTTATGTCAAAATTTAGTGAGTCTTATGAATTAATATAAAAGTAATGATAGTAATAACAAGAATGATGGTTGAACAATTTTAATTATTTTTATTATTATTTTATTATATATTTAATGAGATCAAAAAGTTTAATCAATAATTAAGATATCTTTAAATCCATGCTCCCGAATCATACTAGATTCAAATATGATTTAAAATTACATGGCTTGATTCAACGATACACCGTCTTGTATGATTACTCTTATGTTTCAAGTATGATATTTCGGCATCCATATATCCAATAAGTCAAAACTTTACCAAATATATTATTTTGTAAGTATGATCGTATCTAACGGTTTGACTTGAATCATGATGGTCCGGTTAACCCATGTTGTTCAATAATGTAGGATGATAGTTACATCAATATAATATTGATGCGTGCGATTTTAGCATGGGTCCAAAGTTCTTGGATCTTTACGTCGGGTTTGGGCTAATTGAATAAAGCCTCTTGAGAAAGAAGACCTGCAAAACAAAGGGTTAGTACTGCAATGCTTAAGTTAATCCCGGAATTATGAATAGATAAAAGTAAAAATGGATTAAAATGAGAAATTATGATTAAATTGAAAAACTTTGTATGCAAGAGCTCGAAATTAGGATGTGAGAAGAGTAACAAGAAGAGTTGAAAGCTCTTTTTCAACAGGGCGTCGGTGGGAGAGTACTCCCTGTATTTATAAAAGAAGAGTTTCTTTATGGCAAGAGTCTAAGGAGGTCAACCTAGTGAGAAAGGTCTGCATCCCCAGCAAAAGAAGTGGGATCTGGTGGATAGGGATCCTTCTTATCCATCTCAGCAACAAACTCCCGAAAAAAAGGGGGGGCTGTTTTCTCATGTGGACTCCTATCTTGGTGAGGAGTCCCCTCAAGCTGCAGAGTCCGTCCCCTTGTGGGCATCTCACTCCTTTTGGCTTGGCTTAGAGGGCCCTCAGATTGGGCTTCCTTACTAGACCGACTAAAACGTGCTCCCTGTTGGACTTTGGTGCAAAGAGGGAGGGCCTTTTGGGCTGAGCTAATCGGACCTTTCCTTTGGGCCAGGCTGTACCGTAGGAGGTCCCCTTCTTGGGCCGAGCATAATGATTTGGATGGGCTACCTCTCTCAGGAGCTGGTGGGCCCTTATCTGGGCTTAGTACTTTATCTTGGGCCATATCCATCATTAATAAATATTTGTATTGTGTTATACTTTCTTTAAAATGACAAGTAATTCACTTATGATTTTTTATCTATTTCTGAGTTTTATATTTATATCAAGATACACACTTGCATTATGTAATCTATTTTATTAGTTATAAATTTATGACAAAATTTAGTGATTTCTATTAATTAATCTAAAAATAATGATAATAATAACAATTTAATTATTTTTATTATTATTTAATTATATATAATGAGATAAAATAGTTTAATCAACAATTATGATATCTTAAAATTCGGGCAACCGGATCATGCTAAATTCAAATATATATAAGAGAGTGTCCATTAGATCATATCAGACGATATGATTTAAAATCACATGACCTGATTGAACGATAAACTTCTTGAATGATTATTCTTATGTTTCAAGTACGGTATTTCGGCATCCTGTATCCAACAAGGCTAAAGCTTTACCAAATGTATTTTTTTGTAAGTCTGATTGTATCTAACGGTTTGACCTTAATCTTGATGGCCTAATTAACCTATGTTGTACAATAATGTACGATGATAGTTACATCATATAATACTGATGCGTGCGATTTTAGCATGGGTTATACATACTGAGTAGGCAACTCACACCTTGCATTGTATTTTTCAGGAGATAAATCACACTGACAAGTCTTTGGAGTTTGAGCGGTGCCATTATTGTGAATAGGTGGGTCAGCCGTGATATATGAAACCAAGATTTTTTATATGAGAATATTAAATGTAGCACCCCCTAATCGCTACATCTAATTATCACTATTTCATACTTTCTTTAATTAGAACTCATTCTATAAACAATTCCCTTTCAATTGGTAAAATAAATTCTAATTTACCAATATAATATATATCACAAAAGATAATAGATACCACCAAAAGTTTATATTTACCCTCACTAGATGTTCTCATATACATAACCTCAAGGAAAATCATACCACAATCTAAATCACAAATCCCGATAAAATACTAGAATATTTAACAACCCAACAACCAAAAACTTTGGCTTCAACGGCTGACCCACCTAATAAAGACCACGGCACGGCTTGAAGTCCGATGTGGCTAGTCAATGTGCTTATCTCCTGAAAAGTACGTGGCAAGGAATGAGCTACCTACTCAATAAGTATAACTAACCAATTTATATATATACACAGACAAAAATTCACGTACATGCAGTCACATCGACGAACAGTCATTCGTCATATAGCAACATCAGATATAAGCAGTAATACATACCCACAACTGTAAAACAACCCACGGCATAATATTTGACATTATCGTTTATTAACTACGGGCCCTACTTACTCTAGTTGGAGTACATCAGTCAATGGTTTCGCCGGCCATCATCAACTCATCGTCATATCATATACAGCATAGGATACCCGTCGTATGTGATATCCCCACACTCTTTTACTCCAGTTGTGTAGCAATATCAGCACAGGACATCACAACAAACATGGTATCCCCACACCATCCCAGTGTGTAGTTAACAACACAGGATATTCTCCGCTGTCCGGAATATCCCGATTCCCTATGCGCCATGGTACTTAGCTTAATTCATATATTTTTCATATCACATCATCAATGACATCATCATCAATCACATTATTATAAACCATCGACTGTGTACCAACTAGGTAAGCATCATCTTTTATTTCAATTCACGATCATCATTCTATTTTTTATAATAATTATTTCCTCAATAATAACTCCCAATTTGGTTTTATTTAACAATCAATTATACGATCATCACATAATCATATTCTGCATGTCCCTACACTACCATCACATAACATATAGTAACTATTTCACCTATATTTTGACAATCTAACAAATAATCCATAACTAATTATATAAACAATCAATATACGAAATCCACGTATATAAATATAAAGCCAGGTTCACAATCACATCCAAAAAAATATATATAATATATACAATATTACACATATAGCTATATATATAAATCCAATTAGCTATACTTACCTTAAATCCCCAAATGCTTTGATTTCATGAGGGACTGCTCAACCCTGTACCTTGTCGTCACGTCCTATAATAGAATATTATACGTATGATCAATATATATATAGAATATCATAAACTCTATATAAAATATTATATAATGTTCGTACATTTTCTACCAATCTTTTAGTATTCCACTTATATTAAAGTCCAAACCCTTGTTCCATTTCTTTCAAATAACTACCTTTTTTAAGCTTCTCAAACATATATTTAATTTATCAACTAATTCATAAGAATTTATTTAATCAAAAACCTTATATATTTATGTAGGGTGGTAATCCCCTCAGTGATACCTTAAACAAATGGCCTAACAAAACTATTACAGAAAATATAATGGAGTACAAAACTTCTTAGATATTACAGACCAAATAAGAGAAAAAGAAAAATATAAACAAATTATATTTAAGAATGAAGAAGGTGGCTCAGATAGAACCAGATCTACGTGATACAGCACAAAGCTCGGTCATAGAAGACTTAGACGCCCACAGTCGCACCCACGGCTACTCCACCTTAAAGACCTTTCACCAAAATCACCGAGAACCACGGTCACTGAGACTGATAACTGGTTCACTAAGAACTCGAAGGCTTTAGAGATGTGTGGGATATATATTGTGTGTTTCGGCCAAAGGGAGAAATCCCTATTTATAGGAGTTGTTGAGGACGACTGAAAAGGAAGGCTTGGTGGCTTTCCATAAGCCATCATATTGGCTAAGGAAAGCCACCTCCTTCTTCGGTGAAGATTAGGGAAGGAGGATCTCAACAATCAAGGAGAGAAAGAGGAGAAGATATGGGGGAGAGAGACAGCGGCGCAGTAACGAGAAAGAAACAGATCAAAATGCTGCTAGGATTAACAAAAGGCATAAATAGGTGGGGTGTTGGATTGGGTACCGGGTATGGCCCGGGTAGAGATGGGTCTTGCCAAGCGGGTGAGACTTGTGGGCCTTGTCTTGTGGGCCTTGTCTTGTGGGCTTGTGGTCATTGGGTCATATATCCCAACATGCTCCACCTTGGACCAATGAACCATAAGGAAACATTGTCCGGAGCTAACTATAGATCTGGAACGTTTCATCACAGCCCGGGGACCCTCCTGCGTGTACTGCAAAAGAAAAACAACTAGGAGAAAATAGGATTAGTCAAGAATTAATCTCAGAATTTTTAAACACAAATTGAACTTATCCACCGCTAGGCTTTTGGTCCCCATATCAGCGGGGTTTTCCTCGGTCTTGATCTTCTCCAGTTTTATGACATCCTTACCAACAATGTAACGAATGAAATGAAATCTAACATCTATATGTTTAGTGCGATCATGAAAAAAAGGATTTTTGCAAAGTTGAATCGAGGACTGACTGTCCAAAAAAACAGCCAATTTTTCTTTTGAAAACCCAATTTCTTTTATAAGACCATCAAGCAAATGGCTTCTTTGAAAGCTTCGGTTGTAGCAATGTATTCTGCTTCAGTAGTTGATAAGGCAACTATGTGTTGTAGTTGGGATTTCCAACTAATGCATGCACCACACAAGGTAAACACATAAGAAGTTGTGGACTTACGGCTATCACGATCATTTGCATAATTAGAGTCCACATATCCAACAAGTTGAGTATAATTAGAATTTTTAGAGAAGGTGATACCAATGTCAACGGAACCACGCAAATATTTAAGCAAATATTTCAAAGCTTCCCAATGAGGCGTACCAAGGTTTGACATGTATCTACTAAGACAGCTAATGGCATATGCAATATCAGGCCTTGTGCATACCATGAGATACATGATGGAACCAATAACATTAGAATAAGGAACTTTATCCATTTTGGCTTTTTCAGAATTCGTTTTGGGAGATTGGTCTTTTGAAAGTTGAAAATGTGCAGGTAGGGGTATGGATACAAGTTTTGCATGTTCCATGGAAAACTTTTTCAAAACAGATGAGATGTAGGACTTTTGGTTTAAAAGAATAGAAGATTTTTCTCTATTTCTAGAGATGTTCATGCCAAGAATTTTCTTAATATTTCCAAGATCTTTCATTTCAAAAACATTACAAAGCTGTTTTTGTGAAGTTGAAGGGGAGGCCATTGGAGTCTGATTATTCTCCTTAAAGAAATCACGCCATTTTTCAATGTATCCAACATTGTCAAGATCTAGAGATGGCCATTCATACTGTTGGAGAAGTTCAAGAATTTGCTTTGTTTTACCAAGAAGGAGAAACGCTTCGCCAACACTCTTCTCCCGTCTTTCAATGGCATTTTGGTGACACTTGGTAATTATCACGCGTGTTAAATTTGTAAAACAAGCTGCCAGAATATCTGCAATCATTACAGATAACCGCTGAAACAAGTCCTCATCGTTTTGCTCATTTTCCTCTTGGCAAGATAGCAAAATAGTTTGACTGATCCGATACATTGAATTGGCTGCTATAATGTTAGCTGACCAGTTGAGTGGATTTTCCAAATCATTTGTTGTTCTCTTGAACTTCTCAATCGTTTTTTCAGCATTGTTGGAGAGCTCTTGTAATACATTCTTGGACTGTTTGCATTTAAGAGATATCTTCCTAAGATCCATCCCTTGCCACTTCATGTACAGTGAGACTCTAGCCCAAGAAACGTCTGCAGCATTTCTGATGTTCACGAGTTCATCACTTTCATAGAGTGCATTCTCTATAAGCTTGACGAGGGACAACCCTTCGCTCACACTGCTCATTAGTTGTGTGGCCTTCTTGTTATTTGCAACATTTGGAAGTGAAATTGCAATGCTTGTAAGAGTTACTAATGGTAGAGACCAGCAATTTGGAGGTTCTTGCGAATGTAGACTTGGAACTTGAGAGCTGTCAAAATCTCTTACCCCTCTAAAGTTACTGAATATATTTAGAAGATGTATTAGATATTGCGGTTGCTGCTTTTCACCCATTTCAATAACCTTATCCGCCTGGCGGAAGATGTACTTCAGGGTCCTTTTGGGTAGCTCTGATTCTCCATCAAGTAGAAGAGCAAAATGGTTGAGATTCAGCTCTGTGTCACCTCCTGATTCGGATTCCATATCAATATTTGAGGTTGTAAGTTTGGATAAACATTGCATCTTGAATTTCTTGAAACACAAGAGAAACTGAGCTACGAGTAAAGCAGGAATGAGGACAAGTAACTTGCTAACTAGAACCATCATAATCTGAATTCCAATGAGAATGTTTAGAGAAAACCATTTTGCATCATGAAGATACTTCCTAAACTTGTTGTTTCTAATTTCTAAATCTGAGAAGCTGTCTCTCCAGTTAACAAGACTTTGGGTCCAGTGCACCTCAATCTTGAGTTCCTCTCTGATGCAAATTTTATGACATGTCAACTTGAATCTGACAGCGGTAAACCATCTGCATAAAGGTGCAATTGTGCCCACCAGCACCCCAATTGTTTGAACTAGTAGAATCCATGTCGTATAATGTCCATATACAGAGTAGGATGCTCCGAGCGTGACTTCCCCAATATCCACGAACATTACAATAAAATCATATAGTAAAAAGAGGGCAGATAATAAGCAAATAACACTTGAAGTAGTGCAAAAGACCGAACGTGCCATCACAAATTGAGGGTTGCTAGTCACTGCCATCACCCAGTATTTCTTCAGCCCATCGATCATCTGTTTGTCCATTTTGATGCATTGCCCCCTTTTCGTCATCCCTTCTTCCACTATAGCTACCTTGTGCATCTCTTGGTAATTGGACTCCAAACTCCTTTTGCTGGTTGGAAGCGTGATTGCTGAAGAAACTAATATAACAAGCAAAAGAAGCATGAAAATTGTAGGAACCACGTCACTATTAGAGAAATTAGTACCCAGAGAGCTCTGTAACTGAAAAACTTGTATCCAGACGTTAACCACGATTGTGATTACAAGGATTCCAAGCGCAACAACATTCATTAGAATCTCTTTATCTTCCATGGAACCCAAGGATGACATAAAATTAGCCATCGCCGTCGACATAAAAAATAAACTACTTAACCTTGCAAGGCCATCTGATTCATACAACAAAAGGGTGTTGAGATCCATTGGTAGCTTCATTGCCACGCCTAATAAAGTTAAGTAAGTGGCGTTAAGAGAAAAGTATTTGCAAGGGAACCAGAGCTTACTGGATCGGAATCCGTTGAGGGTGTCAGCTACTATTGCAAGCGTGCAAATTGCAGAAGCTGCCGCGATATACAAGCCTATCCATGGCATTACCTCATCAAGTTTCTTTTGTAAATCATTGTCGGAATCATCCATGATCTTCTCCTTGCAGAAATAGTCCTTAAAGTTTATGTATATTCTAAGTGAAGAAAGAGGTTAATAGGTGGAGCTGGAATCTGACTCTTATATTCTGATGATTGTTTTTCTGTGATGGTAAACTTTATATATACTTTTCTTCCGAGAAACTTGCATACATGAAAATGGGAGGAAAAGATCAATACTAATTATTTCTTTTTTCCAGAAGAAAAGTATATTTTGATTGGATGTTTGAATTTTTAGTTATATTTTGATTTAGCTTTGGTATTTTCATTGAACAGGCTACTTTTTTACAATAATTTTTTAAAGTAAAAATTCATTATTTGTAATTGGTTTGTTGATTTTTTTTCTTATGTGAATAGCAATTTATATCCCTATAATATTGAAAATGAGCACATCACCCCGTATGAAAAAAATATAACAATTTACCCCCCTATACTTTATAAAATGAAGCAATTTACCTCCTTATACAGGGTAAATTATTGCATTTTAAAAAATATAGAAGGTAAATTACTATATTTTTTTTCATAAATAGATAATTTGCTTATTTATAATAATATACAAAGGATTGCTTGCATTTTTTCATATATATATATTTATAGTGGACAGATACAAAGCGGAATATCTCTGCAACTCGGTTGATAGATGAATTAATTTGCTGCAATGTCTTTTCAATGACGTCGAAGATAATATATATTATAATTGTTTCAAACAATTAATTAAGAGTAAAAAATAGATTTGGTACGTAGAGTCGGTAAACGAGTAATCCTCATGTAAGTCAAGTCAACCCTTCTAGTTCGAAAGCGATTTATTTGTTTATTTTTAATCCTTTAATTATCTTAATATTTATGTATTATAGTCTAACACAAAATTAATAGCCTGTGTATGAACATTTCTCTCAACTCTTTTATTTTATTCTTTTTTTTAGTTTTGGTACAAAAAGCTTGTTTACAAACTCCAGTAAATTTAATGAAAGTAATTTAAATTATATAAGTGTGAATGAAAGATAAGCTTCTTTCTTATCTTTTTTGTTTCGTCAATTTTATCTTGTTTGGTTTTGGCCTTATTTTAGTCGGAACATCTTTGTTGATTGCAGAGTTGGACTCTTTTATCGGAGCTGATACTGAAGGCATACACTCATCAAAGAAGGACATGACTGTGCCAAGAGACATTTGTAAAATGATCCTAACCAAAAGAAACTACAACTTTGTAGTCCTTAAAGAGATCCTGCTCAAAATATTGAACCCAGGGAGAGGTATGACCTTCCGGTGCTTTAATGGAGTTCGTTTCTCTCTTACTTTTACTCATTCGATTGACATGAGGCGAGCTATAGAGGGGGAACCTTGGATTTCTAACATGCAATTAGAGGTACTTGGCATCCTGAGAGAGGGACAAAAGCTTATGGTGTCAGCTTAGAATGGTGCCATTTCACAATTTTTGGTCACAATGTATCGTGGGAGCAAAGACTAGAGCCATGGCAGAGTTTATTGGCAACTGATTGGGCATCTATAGTGATATTTGGATTGGTATTATGGAGAAAGTATTGGCAACAATCCTTTGAAAAATTCTTGTAGGGATAAATATCTACAAACCTCTGTGGCTTGTTATGATATTAAAATCACTAAATGTGGAGGAATCAGCCATTTGATTTACATATGCCAGGCTTCCAAATTTTTGTTCTCTATGCGGCAAGTTGGGACACATCGCAAGATTTTTTGCATTCAATATGAACAGGATTTCATTGATCTAGGTTTGGACACTCCTTTTGGTCAATGGCTAAGGCATACAGGTTTTCATAGGGACTCTTCATCCTCAGCGGGAATAGTTCAAGCTTCAGCATTGTTGAAAAATGCTTTTTCGCTGATTTTGCTCTAGACACTATATCGTTGCAATGATCCTAGTCGAAACAGAAGGGGTTTCGAGATTTTCAAAAATTATGGACAAGCGAAAATTACGACGGTCTCAACCCAAAATCACAGTATGCATCGTAAGGACAATTTGGCAAGTTCTACGGTAGGACATTAAATAAAAGAAAAGGTTGACTATTCAAAGGATAAGGATTTTGTAAAGAAGGAAATGAGGTCACGATTGAAGCACCGTGTGAAATAAGCTACGCAGTCGGAGGTAAAGAGTTGCCATACAAACCCACTTCGCCCAACTACTTTCGGCTTCCTTTCTCAGCACCCGTTCATCCGCAAGCCACAATCATCTTAAAAGCCCAACCATGTAAATGGACCCAAAATCACACACAAAGCTTATTACTTCAAGCCCATCCGCTAATTATAGTCTAGTAATCCCTCAACTAATGCCATTAGACAATCTGGAAAACCCCTAATTTGGCCTAAAACTGTACCCATACACCTCTCATACCAACGATAGACCTTGCTAACGCCATGCAAAAGAATCTTCCTCTTACAACTTTGCAGCCAAAAGTCGAAGAACTCAATACAGTGAGGGAAAGTTTGTATCTGTAGGAAATAATTGAAGCTCGCTAGATCCTTTTGCCATTTAAGCTTTACGTGATAATAATGTGAGACCGGAAAAAAAGGATCATTTACAAGACCCTTATCAATAGTAGCGGCAGAGACTGCCTTGCAACCCTGCCGACACTAATGAGTTGCCTTGCGTGGAGCTGCCAGGGGTTGGGGGGCCTTAGATAGTTCGGGAGCTCGAAAAGTTAGTTCGAGTACATCAACCCTCCCTAGTTTTCCTCTTAGAAACTAGGTGTAATAATCGGTCAATAAATCAACTACAGCTACGGTAAGATATGAACAGTATCAGAATTGATTCAACTGGAAAGAGTGGGGGTTTAGCTTGTTTTTGGAAGAAGGAATTGGAAGTTTCTATTCAAAGCAAAACACCATATAGATGCTATTGTTCTTAGTCTAGAAAGCACATCTAATTGGAGCCTAACGGGGGTTCATGGAGAACCTGATACATCTCGGAGGAAAAACTTCTGGCGCCTTCTACTCTGTTGCATGATAAGTGTATACTTCCTTGGGTTTGTTTAGGCGATTACTACGAAATCTTGCATGCGGGAGAGAAAGAGGGCTTGTGTCGAACACCATAATGGGAATTGCATGATTTTAGAAGTGCATTATCAGATTGCAATTTACAAGATTTAGGCTTTTTTGGAGAAATCTTTACATGGTCAAATAGCAGAACTGCCCCATATCCTATCAAAGAAAATCTTGATCTTGCCAGTGCTATGAGTGAATGGAGGACAAAGTTCCCAAATGCATGGATACAACACCTTGAAATAGCTCATTCAGATCATGAGGCTATCCTCCTTAAGCAAAGGGCAAGAGTAGAGCAGTCGACACATTTTCAAAGAAAATCACAACATTTTGAAGCATTTTGGATAAAATACAAGGACTGCACTAGAATCATTGAGAATGCTTGGAACCAAGACATATAAGGCAATACAGGTGAACAAGTGTGGAGAATTGAGTATTGTTGGGTTGGTCTTATAAACTGGAGTAAAGGTTTGGCAGTTTGAAAAACGCAATTGAACATATTAAGGAACGATTGAAGCAACTTAAGAATAGAAGAGTAACAAAGGAGAGTAAGAAAGAGGAACAACGTCTTCGGAGGAAACTTGAGGCTGCTAGAGAGGATGAAGAACGGGTATGGAGACAACGCAGTAAGGCATAATGGCTGAAGTATGGGGATCAAAACACAAAAGTTTTTCATGCAAGAGCCTCGAGCCGTAAAAAGAAAAATGATATCAGAACTCTTCATAATGCAAATGGTACCTTAAGTAGGGAGAAGAGGAAATCCAGAGTGAAATTGCTGCTTATTTCTAGAATCTATTGGCTTCTTTAGGGCCAACAGAACAACACCGAAATGATGTCTTGAGATATGTCAAGCCGAAGGTGGATGCCTGCCTGAATGAGTGTTCAACCGAGCCATACACTGTAAAGGAAGTTATATAGGGGCTTAAGCAAATGCACCCCGAGAAGTCCCCGAGCCTGAATAATGGAGTGATGTTGGCACATCATTCGCAACTCTATTACTGCATCCGTTCTTATTTTTTAAATAATGGAGTGATGTTGCCTAAGTTGAATTATACACATATCATGCTAATCCCTAAATGCGTCAAACCAAAGACAATCACTCAATTTCGGCCTATTAGCGCATGTAATATGGTATATAAACTCATGTCCAAAACTTTGGCTAATATGCTGAAACCCTTTTTGCATGATATTATTTCTGAGTCCCAGTCTATTAGAAATGGTGACCAGAAAGCCAATTAGATTGGCGGTTTTGAAAACTATTTAGCAATCTTTATGAATGTGATATTATCTTGATAAATGTAGTAAGCATTCATTTGTGGCACCATTTGTTTATTTTGCTTACTATTCATATTAACGGTACTTTAATGTCACAACAAATGCCCACAGACCAATTGAATAACCCATGTAGTTGGGTTGCGCATTGGATAGCGGCTATGATACCAACTTCTGAGGGTTGGTCTGAAACGTTCCAAGTTGAGGACCTTGAGACTGGGCATCGAGAGTCCTATAGAGACTTGCACTAAGTATTGCATTCATTGGATGAGTGTTGTGTTTCATCAGCAACAGACACAGAATGTCTGTGCAATTTTGGTGGATTAGTTGACAAGGTTGTTAACTGATTGAACTGACTCGCGTGAATCGTCATATGGAAGCCTTGGAGGTTCGGTCAATATGACTTAAATTCCAAGCTCTGATAGTACAGAATAGTCCTTGAACTCGAGGAATCATGGCAGTCACATACATATGATGGCTATATCTTGGATCTGGTTAGAGATGACAGTATCTTCGATGTGGTCATTATAAGCCCTGTCTATAATCGGATTATGTATTGAAGACGGCGAATTTCAAGATAGAATCTGTCCCCTATCAGTATAGGATGGATATATCTCCTATGTGCTTTGAGATGGTTTAAACTTTTTAAGTCTATGGTCATAGCGATTGGTAGGATAAGAAATGATTTTCTTTGTCGATCAATAGAGTAAACGCATCTCAAATATTCAGCATAGTTTTCGGTCTAGGATGGGAAGTGACGCTCAATTTCATGCCTTAGACTAAGGCCGGGAGATGGTTGATGGAAGGATCATACTTATATGGTTGAGAGCCTAAATGTTCAAGCCAACATTCACCTAGTTTCTAGTGCCATTGACCGTTGCTAGACGGTCACCTATGGTAACGGACATTTCTGATTAATGATTAATTGAAAATAGTTTATTAAATTAGATTTAATTGATTATTTGTGTTGGCCACAATGCCCAAGTCTAGTTAAAAGTGAACCTAAAGAGTCACACACAAATAACTATGAAATTGGTGGAATTAATTTGGAATTAATTCGAGAAGAAATAAATTAATTTAATTGGATTAGATTAATTCGAGGAGAATATATAAATGATTGGATCATTTATTTAATAATCCATTTGATGGATGGCTCAAGAATTAATTAATTGGATTAATTAATTTTGGGCTTAACACCTTTAAATTAATTAGATTAATTTATTAGGTATGGCTTAATTAATTGATTGGATCAATTAATTAGTGTTTGAGCTTAGATTCATTTAATTGGATTAAATGATTCTTTGAATTTTGTTGGGCTAAAATTAATTTAATTAATTATCGTCCAATGGACTTTGGTTGGATTTGATTTAATTTGATTAAATCAAGCCCGGTACATACTTGAAGTTCAAGCACACTTGACGGAAGTTGGAGTAAGTTGAGAAGGAGTTGAAACTCCTCACCCTGATAAACATGATGGAGTGGTTATTTAATCATGGTTGGAGGTTATATGCATGTGTGTGCATAGGTTGTCTTGGAGGCAAACTTAGTAGTTATTGAATTTTGAATTCAATTATATGTAATATACAAAACTACACACATATCCAAAATAACCAACAAATAAGCCACAAAATTTGCTGAATTTCTCTCTAAAAAATATTGTCCTTTTTGTTCTTTATTAAATTGGATTCAAGTTAGAATATAAATTAATCCAATAACACTAAACAATAGTGTTAGTTTGGAGTGGTTTTTCTTCTTGTTCTGTATTCTATCTGCAATAGAAAAAGAACTATATCTCTTCCTTAGTGTGGTGGGATAAATTAGAGGGCTTCTAATTTGGATCCTAAAGTGAATGGAAGAGGAACGAAAAGAAAAATAATGCACGTTGCTGCTCATCTATAGAAACAAATGGGAAAGTCACATGTTATATTTTTATGCTTTTATTTCATCCTTTAGCCACATGTATAGCATGTTTATATGTTTATTATTAGGCTTTAGACAAACACCGAATGCTCGGAATTTAAAGGGAAGACCCCTTCGGACCGTTTTAATTATTTTTTATTTCGCGCTTCCGCCGCGTTCTTGGGCCATACCCATTCTTTCAGTGGTATCAGAGCCACTTTTGTGTTGTAGCTTTAGGATTCATATGTTATCATGTGTTGAGCATGAAAAATGTGTTTAATTTCCTTTTGAAAAACATGTTTTATGGCTTTGAAGCATGACTAAATATTTAGAAAATATGTATTAATTTTGCTTTAAATTATGGATATCTATTCATTTTTTGAAAATTGGATTATTTTGTAAATGCATGATTTTATTTCAATTTTTTCATTGCAGAAATTTAAAAAAAATTGAAAAATAGAGCACTACAATAGTTGCTGCCCTGCCGGCCAGTCACGCAGGAGCAAGCCCAGTGCGGTCAACAGCAGACGGTCGTGTGCTGTCTGAACAGCTCGGTCGTTTTGTGCCCTTTTTTTTTTTGAAAAATTAGATTTTCCTATTTTATGTAATTTTGTTTGAAATTATTAATTTTGAAAAATTTTAATTTTAGTTAGATTGAATTTTTCTAAAATTAAATTATGCCTTAAATTAATATGTTGATATCCATTTTTTTTATTTTATTATTAGTATGTTATTTTTTGAATTTAATCATGTTCTTGGTATTTGATATTGGATACCTATTGTTAAATACATGGATTGTATTTAGTTATTTAACATGTTTATATTTGATATAAATATGTTAATTATTATTTATTGGATAAACAATGGGGATGATCACAAAGCCCATTGGCCGAATGCATCGTTTAATTTTATGTTGGGTGAGGCCTACGTGCCTCTTTGTTTTAATTCTTCTTTTATTTTTAGCCTTGAAATATAAAACTTGCTTTCTTCCTCCTTTTGTACTCCCCCTAATTTTTGATTGAGATTTTCAATTTCAGCTGTAATGAGTATTGTTAGGTATGTGAGGTTTATTTGTTTTGAATAAATATAAGCTTCCAAAGAGATGAAGGCCTAGGCCTGTTGGACCGTGCTCGGCGGAACTCACGACTGAAGAAGAACAAAGAGGAAGGCCCATTAGAATGATAATGGATTACTATTTTGAAATAGTTAGGGCCATACCCCAAATTAACCATAAACTCACTGCGGGCTCAGTGGGTCACCTAGGATTGGGCTTGTGGTCACTTAGGCGTGCTAGGCTTATTTTTGTATGTGGTGTATGTTTTAACGTTTGAAGTATGATGTGTTTGGAACGTATCTATTTATACTCAATGATTAAAACTGATGCATGCAAAAATCTTAAAATGATGTGGTCTCGGTTACAACAAACCTAACCCTCACTTGGATGGTCCAAGTTAAATAATTTGGCCCATAATGGATTAAAATTCAAATGGTTTTATTAAATCCAAGCATTCCATCCACAACAATGTGGTGTGGATGGTACTTTTATCTATTCGTGGTCTCACGAGTCGTGACACATTTGGAATGGAAGAAAGCTACACCGTTCTTGTGAACGATGAAAAATACTCCTATTTCCCGGTCTCACGAGTCGTGGAGGGTGGCAGTCGAGATATTAGTTTGGTTGATGGGTCAGGCCTAACGCTGAGTAGTGTGATTCACTTGGAGTCCTCATGATCACGTGAAGAGGTGAGGCAAAATAACTTGGAGATCTCATTGGATGAGAATGGTATAAGTTACCTCCTATAAAGCTTTTTCCATATGAATCCTAAAAGCTAGGCATGAAGAATTGCGTTTGTGGACTCCAAGCTCACTAGAAGATGGATTCCCAAAAAGCCCACTTGAGAGTGGTGGGCTTTTTGAAGAAAGAAGGGGACGGGTTAATGACTAAACACCAACTTTTAAACTTGATATTTAATATTACATAATCTACTAAATTTCTGTTCACATTTTATGTAGATGTCCAAGAACCCACTCACTGAAATTCTTGAGACTAATAAATTTAACGGAACAAACTATAATTGTTGGCTGCGAAATCTTAGGATTGTTCTAGATTTTCAAAACCAGACCTATGTTCTAGATAGGTCTCTTCCTTGGGCCTTGCCGGAAGGGTCCACATGCAAAGAACGTTTGACATTCAAAAAGTGGCATGAGGACAACCGGAAGGTTCGCAGTACCATACTGGCGTCAATGAACAATGACATCCAAAAAGAGTACGATAGACATGATGATGTCCAATCGATAATGCTCCACACCAGCAAAGTTTATGCGGTTTTGGACCGGCATATTAGATATGCTGTGACAAAAGTATTTTTCAGTTCCAAGATGATTGAAGGGTCTCCTGTACAAGAGCATTGGGTTAAGATGCTATCCCTTGTGGAGAAGCTCAAGGAGCTCAAGACTAATCTTGAAAAAGAGACGTACATCAACGTGATCCTTCAGTCTCTTCCTCCCTCCTTTGACCCATTTATCGTGAACTATAACATGAGTGCGCTTGTCAAAGACCTTCATGAGTTGATAAGCATGTTGGTCCAGTACGAGGCAACGATTGAAAAGTTTGCGCCATCAGTATTAGTAGGGGAAGCTTCGACCTGAGAAGCGAAAGGCAAAGGGCCTAACGCAAAAGGAGGAAGAAGAGTAAGACAGAATCAGCTACTACAAGCGTTCAGAGCGCTCCTGTTGCCTAGCTGGGCATGGGCAAAGGGAAGACGAAGGTGGTTCGGTAGTCATGGATTTTGAAAGATGTTCGTATTAATTACCGTGCAAAGGGACAATAGAAGAGGGAGTGTCCCTCCTCCATAATCAAGGTAAAATTTGTTATTGAGCCTTAACATAACTACTACTACACTTCTTGGGTATTGAATACCAGCTGTAATGCTCATATCTGCAAATGGTTTGCAGGTGGTGGAAAAGAGTAGAAGGCTGGACAAACGATCCTAAAACATAGCAATGGTAGGGTTATTGCTACTATGGTTAAAGGACTAAATTGACTTAGTTATTAGTGATCATATTAGGATAAAGTTGATAGGATCTAATTATGTAACCTAGCACGATCAAATTATATTTTTCCATTGTTAGACAATTTGGATCACATGATTTTGATCAATGATGGTTATTTCATTTGACAAAGAATGGTTATTCTTGTCTGCTAGATTCTTTATGTAATTATTTTAATACTATTTCGTAATTGAATTATGAGTGCTCAAAACAAATGGTAAAATGGATAATCAAGATAAATGCACAAATTTGGCATGCGAAGGTAGGTCACATTTTTCTAGTTAGGATAAAGAAGTTGGTGAATTCAACGAGTCTAGAAATAGACAAGTTGAGTCTACAAGCTTGCGAATCTTTCCTCAGCAAAACAAGGATCGAGAAGCACTTTGTAGGAAAAGTGTGCTCGTAAGTAGTCTATTGAATTGGATCCAATTAGACATCCACGGGTTATTGAATATATAGAGCTAGAAAGGGGTTCACAAGTCTAAGAACCTTTGGAAGGTTCGGAGAATTAGACTTGAAGTGGAGAACCAAACTGGTTGAAAAATTAAATTCTTCGATCGGATCTAGGTAGTGTGTATTTAGTGGTATCTGATGAGAATGGAATTCTCACTCAGTGGAGTTCTTCTTTGGAGTGCCATAATTGAACAGTGTCTCTGAGAGGGGAGGGATCAAACCTTGTTGGACTCAGTTTAATTGCTCTTTTCACTGAACTACCTTAGCCCATATGGAATGAAAAACATATTTTCACAACATAGTTTAGTATATGGGATGGTCTTGTATACATTAAAACTAGTGGGAGGCAAACTAGGTTTATACAGGTTCATTTGTTATCCTAAGAAAAATTGAATTTCATTGGATAACTGACGTGAGGAGTACCTCCTTGAGGAATCAAGTGGAGAGACTCAGTCAAATGTAGCAAACATCATTTGAGTCGAATTCTTTCACTAACATACTATATTCCAGCCTCCTGAGAGATGACTAGAACACCTTAGTTACCTAATAGGTACAAGCTTCTGAGTCTGACCAGTCAATTGGATTATGATCCAAAGATATTAAGGAGAAGCGATGTCGGACATCGAGTTGAATGAATGGCTTGGAGCCATGAGATTCGACATGGAGTACAAACTAGGTTTGAGGGATGTGGAGATTAACTTTAGGTTAAGTGGGAGATTGTTAGAAATGGTGACCAGAAAGCTAATTGAATTGGTAGTTTTGGGAACAAATTAGCAATCTTTATGAATGTGATATCATCTTGATGAATGTAGTAAGCATTCATCTGTGGCACCATGTATTTATTGGGCTTACTATTTACATTCAACGGGCTTTTAACGTCACAACAATTGTCCACAGACCAATTGAATAACCCATATAGTTGGGCTGCGAATTGGATGACAGCTATAAAACCAACTTCTGAGGGTTGGTCTGAAACGTTCCAAGTCGAGGACCTCAAGACTGGGCATCGAGAGTCCTATAGAGACTTGCACTAAGTATTACATTCATTGGATGATTACGGTGTTTGATCGGCGACAAACATGGGATATCTATGCAATTTTGGGTGAATTAGTTGACAAGATTGTTAACTGATTGAACTGACTTGCGGAAATCATCATATGGAAGCCTTGGAGACTTGGTCGGTATGACTTGAATTCCCGACTCCAATAGTACAGGATTAGTCCTTGGACTTGAGGAATCATGGCAGTCCCATGCATATGATGGCTATATCTTAGATCTGGCGAAAGATGACTGTGTCTTCGATGTGGTCATTATAAGCCTTGTCTAGTGTAGTCGGATAATGTATTGAGGATGGTATTTAAAGATAGAACCCGTTTCCTATCAGGTTATGATGGATATATCTCCTATGTGCTATGAGATGATTTAGACTCTCTAAGTCTATGGCCATAACCTCCAACTATGATGAAATAACCACTCCATTATATTCATCATGGTGAGGAGTTTCAACTCCTTCTGAACTTGCTCCAACCTCCCTCAAATGGGATCAGACATCAAGTATGGAACGAGCTTGATTTAATCAAATTAAATTAAGTCCAACCAAAATCTATTTGACAATAATTAAATAAATTAATTTTACCCCAACTAAGTCCAAATATCCATTTAATCGAATTTAATAAATCTAAGTCTAAACACTAATTAATTGATCCAATTAATTAAGCCAAACCAAATAAATTAATTCAATTAATTTAAAGGTGTTATGCTCAAAATTAATTTATTCAATTAATTAATTCTTGAGTTATCCATCAAATGGATTATTAAATAAATGATCCAATCATTTATAAATTCTCCTTGAATTAATTTTATCCAATTAAACTAATTTGTCTCTTCCCGAATTAATTCCACCAATTCCACAGTGATTTGGGTGTGACTTTTTAAGTTCACTCTCAACTAGACTTGGGCATTGTGTCCAACATAAATAATTAATTAAATTAATAATTATTTCTAATTAACCATTAACCAGACATGTCTGTTACCATGGGGTCGTTTACAACAGTCCATGGCACTAGAGACTTGGTGAATGTTGGCATGAACATTTAGTCTCTGGAGTTCCACATAAGTATGGTTACTCCGTCGACCATCTCTCGACCTTAGTCTAGGGCATGGAATTGGGCGTTGGTTCTGTTCTTGACCAGGCAATTACTATGGCCATAGACATAGAGAGTTTAAACCATCTCAGACCGCAAGGAGATATATCCATCATAAACTGATAGGGGATGAATTCTATCTTGAAATCCACCATCCTCAATACATAATTTAACTACACTGGATAAGGCTTATAATGACCACATCGAAAACACGGTCATCTCTCTCCAGATCCAAGATCTAGCCATCATATGCATTTGACTACCATGATTCCTCAAGTCCAAGGCCTGATCCTATACTATAAGAGCCGAGAATTCAAGTCATACCGACCAAGCCTCTAGGGCTTCCATATGATGATTTCCGCGAGTCAGTTCAATTAGTTAACAACCTTGTCAACTAATCTACTAAAATCGCATAGACATCCCATGTTTGTCGCCGATGAAATATGACACTCATCCAATGAATGCAATACTTAGTGCAATACTTAGTGCAAGTCTCTATAGGACTCTCGGTGCCAAGTCTCGAGGTCTTCGACTTGGAACGTTTCAGACCCACCCCCAAAAGTTGGTTTTATAGCTGTTATCCAATGCGCAACCCAACTACATGGGTTATTCAATTGGTTTGTGGCATTTATTGTGGCGTTAAAACACCGTTCAATGTAAATAGAAAGCACAACAAACACATGGTGCCAAAGATGAATGCTTACTACATTCATCAATATAATATCACATTCATAAAGATTGCTAAATGATTCCCAAAATCGCCAATCCAATTAGTTTTCTGGTCACCATTTCTAACAGGAAGTTGTGAGAACTGGATGCATTACGCTTACAAACATTAGGAGGAGACTTAATTTATCTCATTTCTAATTATATGCTGGATTATTTGGAAATATCAGAAAACATTATTGGTGGAAAATACCCAGAACGATCCCTTGTCGGCGGTGCACCAAGTCCAACATTACTGTGAATGCATACATGGAAGCAAACTGCTATATATGAGAATCCGAGACTCTTGGAACAGCTTGGACAAAACTATTGGACGGAAAAGTGAAGGTCAATTTTGATGGGGCAGTAGCCAAAGAGCGAGACGGAGTTTCTGTGAGAGTTGTGGTCAAGGATGCCCAAGGAACCTAGATTGACTGGACTACAACTTTTTCAGAGGGACAGTTTATGCTTTGCATGCAGAAGCCTGAAAAGTAAGAATAGCGGCTGAACTTGTTCAGCGATGAGGTTGGCAGGAGGTGATCTTCGAAGGTGACTCCTGGATCATCATCAATGAGTTGAAGAACAAAAGGATGGAGACATCTACTGTTAGTCCTATTCTAGCTGATACGCTTAATATTATTTGAGATATTCCAGTTGTTGAATTTGCTCACATTCGAATACTAAGGTGTAAGGCAGCGCATCGCCTTGCACAGTATGGTAAGGCAAATTTAGATTTTAACAATCTTCCTCTTGACACAATTTTAGCTATTATGGCTGGTATGCTTTCTAATATTGAATAAAACTTTGGTGATTCCCTATAAAAAAAAAAATTATGACAAACTAATACTATCTACCACATTGAAAGAACACCTATACAAAGGTTAAGTTTTGATCAAAGTTTAATCAACATTTGGATGGTTAGAGTTATAGAAAATATATTGCCATGATTGTTAGCTATGACTAATATTTTGCCTATGCCTGCAAAAAAACAAAATGATAAAAAGTTTATTACGCAGTCACGGTTAACAAGTATGGGTATATTTTTTTACTTTTAATCATGGTAAATAAGTATTGGGTATAATTTTCTACTTTATTAACCTGATATAAAAAATATTTAAAAGAAAAAGTTTGTTTGGAATGGTTATTTAGAATAGGTATGAATTAATTTTCAATGAGTTGACGCCTTTGGGAACAAATTTCTGATGAGCAAAACCCTATCCTTGCTAGTAACGTTGGAAAAATTTTGTGATGGGCTAAACACATCCATAAAAAATTTGATGTGGACTTGGGACGGTTTGTAAAGTTGTCCAAAATGTTGTCCTATGGGTGGATAATAGTTGAAATAATTTCGCATCAGGCTTTTGAAATTTTTCAATGAATACATTTTTTAGTTTTGCAACGGTTTTCGCGACGTCTCAAACTTGTTAGACTTTTGTGACGAGATTCTTTCACAAACATCCAAAAGATGAGATAAATTTAAGACACATTCTCGTTGTATATTTTGAGACAGGTTCCGTGACATCTATTTTGTTAGCGCATTTTGCCCCATCTTCTGAGATGGGTTTCCTTGCATCTACTGTGGTGGATTTTGAAATTTTATTTTTCCAATGATTTTTCTATTTATATGTTGTTATTGTAAGAATATGTGACCATAAAGCTAATTGGATTCACTATTTTTTATTCGTCAATCTTTATCCAAATAATATGTAATGATGAATACAAAAAGAGTTCATCAAAGTGATATTGTATTTTGTTGTGCTTAGTACATATGTTAATGCTGATTCAAAGTCACAACAAAATATCCACAAACGAAAAGGTTAAACCCGTGGAGTTGAGTTGCGCATAAATTTCACAGCTATAAAACTAACTTCTAAAGGTCAATTAGAAGGTTTCAAGTCGAGGACCTTGAGACAGGGTATTGAGTATCCTATAGAAACTTGTACTGAGTATTGCAGCCATGTTTCGTCGGTAAAAGACATAGGTCGTCTATGTAATTTTACTGTGTTAGTTGGCACGGTAGCCTACAGAACTAACTGACTCGAGGGAATCGTCATATGGAAGCTTTGAGGTCTTGGTCGGTATAATTGGAATTCCAAGTTCTGATAGTACAAGAGTAGTCCTTGGACTTGAGGAATCATGACAGTATCGTGCATAAATGACTGTAACTTGGATATGGCGAGTGGTGTCTGTGTCGTGAAGAAAAACACACCAAGTGTGCAAAAGAGATGGGGGCGGCCTAATTCTAGGTTGGATGAAGGGGAATTTTTTTTTGTTGACTAATAATGATCATAATTATTTCCCAAATAATTATGTTTCATATGTATATCTTGTATTGATAATTAAGAATTTACTAATTATTAAATAATATTTATCTATTATTTCTCAAGATAAATATAATTCTTCATCGATAATTGCAAAAGTAAGAGGGAGTACCTGTTGATTTCCATCCATGGCAGCAGCAATCAACATTTTATGCTTGTACTTTGTGTATAAATGGGTTCCATCTACACTGATAAGTTTGCGACGGTGTTGGAACCCTTCAATACACTAATTTTTAAAACTTGATGTGTGTGCAAGAATAATAAAATATATAAATAATTAATATTTTTATTAATAAGTTGGAATTTGCGAATCAAGTGTTATGTACTACTATATTCTATTAAAATAACCTTTTGTTCGGATGGCGAGTTAGGTATGGTGTTAATTATACCACTAAGTTCTATTTATTCGGGCTAAAATAATAGTTTGTTGGGATAGTGAGTTAAGTTTGGTTTTAAAAATTAAACGTGATCCTTGTAAACTCAAAAATATAATATCCTATATACATATTATTTTCGTAGATCAATTAGCTATTAAAAAAAATCAAAGAAACTGAAAGAATACACTAATTATGTATTTATTATATTAGTGGCGCAACACTTGATGTGTGTACAAGAGTAATAAAATATATAAATAATTAATATTTTTATTAATAATTGAATTTGCGGATCAATTGTTATGTACCAATAAATTCTATTTTTTCGGACAAAAATAACATTTTGTTGGGATAGTGGGTTAGGTATGGTCTTAAAAATTAAACGTTATCTTTGTAAACTAAAAAATATATATTCTATATACATATTATTTTTGTAGATCATGAAGCTATTAAAAATATCAGAGAAATTGAAAGAATTCACTAATTATATATTTATTAAATTAGTGGTACTTGATGCCTAAAATGTATAAATAATTAATATTTTTATTAATAAGTTCGAATTTGCAGATCAAGTGTTATGTACCACTAAATCATATTTCTTCGCATTAAAATAACATGTTGTTCAGATAGTGAGTTAGGTATGGTCTTAAAAATTAAACCACTAAGTCCTATTTATTCGAAATAAAGTAACATTTTTTTCGTTCTTTATAAACTCAAAAAATATAATATCCTATATGCATATTATTTTCGTAGATTATGAAGCTATTAAAAAAAATCTGAGAAAATGAAAGAATTCACTAATTATATATTTATTAAATTAGTGGTACATAACATTTGATGTGAGTGCAAAAACAATAAAATATATAAATGATTAATATTTTTATTAACAAGTTTATTTGCAGATCAACTGTTATGTACCACTAAATTCTATTTATTCGGACTAAAATAATTTTATTGAGATAGCGAGTTAGGTATGATGTTAAAAATTAAACGTTATCTTTGTAAACTTATAACCATATTATTTTCGTAGATCATGAAGCTATTAAAAAAATAGAGGAATTGAAAGAATTCACTAACTATATATTTATTAAATTAGTGGTACATAATACTTGATGTGTGTGCAAGAATAATAAAATGTATAAATAATTAATATTTTTATTAATAAGTTGGAATTTGCGGATCAAGTGTTATGCATCACTAAATCCTATTTATTCGGATTAAAATAACATTTTATTTGGATAGAGAGTTAGGTATGGTCTTAAAAATTAAACCATTAAATTCTATTTATTTAAAATGAAATAACATTTTTTTCGTTCAGTAAAACTCAAAAAATATAATATCCTATATGCAGATTATTTTCGAAGATTATGAAGCTATTAAAAAAAATCTGAGAAATTGAAAGAATTTACTAATTATATATTTATTAAATTAGTGGTACATAACACTTGATGTGTGTGCAAGAATAATGAAATATATAAATAATTAATATTTTTATTAATAAGTTTGAAATTAATATTTTTATTAGTAAGTTCGAATTTGCGGATCAAATGTGATGTACCACTAAATTCTATTTAGTCGGAATAAAATAACATTTTAACTCAAAAATATAATATCCTATATGCATATTATTTTCGAAGATTATGAAGCTATTAAAAAAAAATCACATATTTATTAAATTTGTGGTACATAATACTTGATGTGTGTGTATGAATAATAAAATATATAAATAATTAATATTTTTATTAATTAGTTGGAATTTGGGGGTCATCCAATTTATTCGGACTAAAATAACACAATGTTCGTACAACGAGTTAGGTGTGGTCTTCAAAATTTAAACCACTAAATCCTATTTATCCGATTAAAAATTCACGTTATCTTTATAAACTCAAAAATATAATATCCTATTTGCCTATTATTTTCGTAGATTAGGAAGCTATTAAGAAAAATAAGAAAAATTGAAAGAATTAACTAATTATATATTTATTAAATTAGTTGTACATAAGACTTGATGCGTGTGCAAAAATAATAAAATATATAAATAATTAACAGTTTTATTAATAAGTTGGAATTTGCGGATCAAGTGTTATGTACCACTAAATCTTATTTATTCAGACTAAAATAGCATTTTATTCGGATGGCGAGTTAGGTATGGTCTTAAAAATTAAAGTACTAAATTCTATTTATTCGGACTAAAATAACATTTTGTTCGAACAACGTGTTAGGTCTGGTCTTAAAAATTAAATGTTATCTTTGTAAACCCAAAAATATAATATCCTATATACACATTATTTTCCTAGATTAATAAGCTATTAAAAAAATTCAAAAAACTTCAAAGAATTCACAAATTATATATTTATTAAATTAGTGGTACACACTTGATGTGTGTGCAAGAATAATAAAATACATAAGTAATTAATATCTTTATTAATAAGTTGAATTTGCGAATCAAGTGTTATGTACCACTAAATTTTATTTATTCAGACTAAAATAATTTTATTCGGATAGCGAGTTAGGTATAGTCTTAAAAATTAAACATTATCTTTGTAAACTCAAAAATATAATATTCTATATGCATATTATTTTCGTAGATCATGAAGCAATTAAAAAATGAGAGAAATTGAAAGAATTCACTAATTATATATTTATTAAAGTTGTGGTACCTAATACTTGATGTGTGTGCAAGTATAATAAAATGTATAACTAGTTAATATTTTTATTAATAAGTTGGAATTTGCGGATCAAGTGTTATGTATCATTAAATCCTATTTATTCGGATTAAAATAACATTTTGTTCGGCTAGTGAGTTAGGTATGGTCTTAAAAATCAAACCACTAAATTCTATTTATTCGAAATAAAATAACATTTTTTTCGAAGTAGAAGTTGGCATCTAAAACACTTCAAAAGTATTTTTTCGGAGCCAGAAGTTGAAAAGTGCTTTTTTAGAACGCTCACAAACATCTCCTAAGTAATTTTATTTAATTCCTTCACTAAGGTTACAATTGATGTTAATTTTGAAATTCAACTACAATCTGCATTTGTATAATTAATTAAGCATCCAAGTGTTATAATAATTCTTTTCAAAATTAATTATTTTAAAATTAATTCTCTCATAATCAATTATATTATAAACAATTATGTAACCAACGGACCAAACTGTTTGTCCAATTTTTTTAATGTAAAATGACAATCATAAATAAATAATCTTGCACACGGTTCCAATTCTACAATTAGAATTAATTGGAGTACAATTTTGTGGGGTAATAATCCAATAGAATCCAATATTTTTAAGTTTTTTGAATATTTCGAATACGCAATAAATCAAGAAAAACTAAATAGATTTTCATATGGTAATGAACATAGGCTATCCAGAATATTAAGTATAAAAAAGATATGAAATATGTTTGGGAGAATTATGATTTTGGACCCTATACTTCAGCACTTATTCAGTTTTGGTCTCCACATTTTTGAACTTGACAATATCAGTTCTCAAACTGACCCTTTTTTGAGAATTTTTTATTCCTTCGGTTAAATTCTTTGTTAGAATTGACGAAGGCAATAATAGAGGGAAGAAAACCTCCTTTTTCCCACCTTGGAGCTTGGATGTTTCATGAAATTGGTTATAAATTTCCTCCATTTTTGTTAAGCTTGAAGATCTACTTTAGAGGGGAAAATGAAATTCATTTTCAAAACTCCTTAAAAGCTTATGCAATTGTGGATTTAAACTTCCATTTTTTACATGATGGACATTTTGCGGTCTGGGTAGAAAAATCCATACCTGTCCAAATCATAATTAGGGTTTGAGGTTCTATACTTTGGGCCTAAAAACTCAAGAATTTCAAATGGATTTTGAAGAAAATGAGGAAACTTGGTTTAATTTAGTGAATAACAGAAAATTATCAGTGAATTTGAGAAAATCGAGTGAAAATCGAACTAGGGTTCCTTTGGGAAAGAATGGGAGTTGGAAAAAATGAGATAATGAAGCACAAGTTGTTAAAAGAAATGGTCATATTGAGGATTAATATTGTCTATCTCGATAATTTGAGGAACAAAACTATATAAGTGGTTAAGTTTAGGGACCAAAATCGTAATTCTCCCTATTTTTTCTCCTATTATTTTTGCCTCACATGCACATTACAATGATTACATGATATCTCTCTCTTAATTCTAACGCTAAATCTAAAGGTAGGGACCAAAACTGTTAAAAAAACGTCAGTTTGAGGACTAAATTATCAAGTCGGAAAATTTGGGGAACAAAATTGAAAAAGTGGTGAAGTATAGGGACCAAAATAATAATTGTTCGGACATACTTTATATGTACGAAATGTCCTTAATTAACGAATTGTTCATTGCAATGTTTATGAGTTGTATAGATTTTATTTTTCAGTTTCTTTCTCTCAACTTTTCTTTATTTTCATATTACTAAGTCAATTAATTTTGTGCAATTATCATGGTAAGCATTTTAATTTTGATTTTCTACGAAAAGTTTGAGAAACAAATTTTTTATTTTGTAGGTGGTAGTAAATTATATGTAATTTTCTAGCAAATTTATTATGTTTTTTTTTATCTTTTTTGGTTACTTTATAGTTGTGCATTTGCTTTTCTATTAATAGCTATATTCATGGTATAGTTTACATATATGTATTCAATTTAATGGCTTAGAGTAAACCAAATTCAAAGTATCCATTCACAATCTTTTTTATAATTTCAACAGTCTATTCAAGTAATTGGCATTAAAATAAATAACAATTAATTTTGTTTAAATTATTTTCTACTTGCACTTACTTCAATTTTGACTCAAACGAACTCATCTAGTCTTTTACAATTAAAATAAACTATTATTAAAATTTAAACAATCAATTAATATTTTTTTAAATAAAGATCATAACTCTTTTAAGAAGATTTGAGACTCAAAAATACAAAATTTTGTTAATGCCTTTCCTTATTTTAGAAATCAATTATGCTATTAAGGAAGAATATATCAAATTGTGCATATGTACAATTTTTATTATTGTCAATCATTTTCTTCCTCTTGGGTTGATTCAATATTTTTTCTTTTTCTCATTCTCCATTTTCTTGTTTTTGTAAATTTTTCTTTTCAATTTCTCAGGTGGATTACGATATGTAAGTTTAACTTAGACTTGACTATTAAATTTCTATTCTTTTCAAGTTTGTGTGATTTAGAGTAAATCCCATTTGCCATTGTTCTCGATTTAGAGTAAATCCCATTTGCCATTGTTCTCGATTTATAAATAATAATAACCTATCAAAAGGTTTATTGATATAACTACATAAAAGATATATTTTTGCACAATTACATCAAAGTGTTTGAGCGTATATAAGAAGTATATTTGCATGATTATGTTGATTAATTATAAATTGATGACATAATATTATTGAGTGTTCTCCCTAGATATTAAAGAATACAACTACCTATAATATACTAAAAAACAATTGTGATTTACACAAAAGGAAATATTTTTTCTCCATAGTACAAGAAAAATGAAAGATAATTCATATATATATATATATATATGATGCCATTAATTATTGTAAGATTTAGTTTGCAGCGGACACTCTAGACACAAATATACATTTATTAAATAAATAAAATGTACAAATTATTTAGCCTTATCGAACAAACTGTGTAATTTTATAACATCTATCATATGCATACAAAATATTTTAGTCTCCTTTGTATCGTTGCTATGCTTATTAACAATTTAAACAATTTTAGGGAATTGTTCTAACCTTAATAAATAACTCCCGTCAATCATCAAAGATAAACGTGTCATAATCATTTACAACAACTCCAATATTCATTTTTATTCACAATGAAATCATTCAATTAGAAGCATGTTACGATCGTCACCATGATTCAACTTTATTCATCATATGTATCACACTATCATAGACAAAATATATAACAACCATATCATGAGAGACAACCATATAATCCAGTTAAGTAAATGACGATTTCTGATCAAGTTCACAGATAAACAAGTTGATACATATATATATATATATATTCAATTAACAATACTTACATCACTTTTCCCAAGTATTTAAATAGTAGAATGAGTGTTGGGTTTTGAATGTTGTTCTCGTGTCCTATAATGAACTACAAAATGTATAATCAATGAATCAATAATTTTGTAGTTTCTTCATAAAGCATTAGATTATATTCCTACACTTCTCACTAATCCTTAAATATCTCTCTCTACAAAATTCGGATCTTTATTCTATTTTCTTCTATATAAAGTAGAGTCGATTATATTTTCATCAATATATATCTTGGTATATTAAAATTATTACTTATATTTGTAAAAATCACCCTTACCGCCCCTGAATATGTAATCTTTACAGTATGTGCATTACTCCTTATTAATCACTAATTCTCAAAAATGAAGTGTAATAAACTAGACATAATAAGCCTTTCAATGGTGTATTATTTGTATTTAAAATCATAGGAGTTAATTTTATTAAAATATCTCTTTCATCTACTTGATTTTTCATTAACAGAATCTCTGTTCCAACTTAAAAATTTTCTCAAACAAATATACAATTGATAAAAGTGCCATTTTTACATAACATAGTTTATTTGTCTCTAGTTTCATTTATAATAATAATAATACCAATTGGATTTATATATAATTAGTTGTTAAGTATTATTACGACCTAGTTTAAACTACAACAGATTCAAATCTACTATTTTAAAATTCTGTCAAAAATCATATACTTTTTCAAGAATCACCATATTTTCATAATATAATACTCTATGTTTCTAGTTTCAGTTTAAGGAAAATTTGTGTGAATTAAACCTTTATAACTCAAGTTACAAGGTTTTAAACATATTTTATCTGATTTCCTACAAAAACGGAGCAACAACAGGTTTTCTTATGATTACCTACTAAAACGATGGAATAAGCTTCAGATCAAAAACAAAAAAGTTTTAGTTGACATCCTAAGGTTTTCATAGAAGCAAGAATCACAAAATATGGACCTGTATATTTCAAGATAATCACAATTTACAGAGGTTGATCGAACAGATTATTTTCCAGTTGCTTTTCTTCCAACTTAATCGGTTTGCTTTCTTTATATTCATCTTGTATCTTATTTTCCCAGGAAATTCAAACAATACTAAACAAGATACTTACCAAATTCAGTTATGGATAGATCCTTCAAAGAGATGCTAGAGTGTTCTTTTGCTGAAGGAAGATTAGAGACAACTGGGTGTTTTTATACACCTCTCCACCGCCTCACTCCTCTCTTTTTCGTTTTCTTTTTTTTTAATGTGGGTTGTACACCTTCCTTTTTGTTTATATCTCTCTCTCTCTCTCTCTCTCTGTGTGTGTGTGTGTATATATATAAGTGTCTTTGTGTATGTATGTATGCAAGTGGGTGTATATCTATACGTATGAATATTATATATTATAATATCATATTGATAAGGGTGATCTCTTTTGTTGTGTAGTCCGTATATATATATTATGTAATTCTTCTAAATCTAAATATATTATATTAAGGATTTACTTATTCCCCTTTGTTTTTTCAATTTACCCTTTTTAACCCCACAAATTCTATTTTCATAATTTTCACTTACCTTCAAGAATTTATCATGTTAAATAAATTTCTATTTAGACATATATATACCATCACACTACTTATCCATATTATTATGCTAATAATTGATAATTATGTATTTAGATTTGAGGATGTTATAATTCTTCCCTCCTAACAAAATTTTTATCCCCGAAATTTGATGATCTTACCCATTTAAGAAAATAGATGTGGGTATTTCACTTCATGTCCTCCTCAACTTTCCAAGTTGCTTCTTTTGGAGAGTGATTACTGCACTTTACCTTCACTATTGGTATCTCTTTATTTCTCAATTTCTTTACCATCCTGTCTAGAATCTCTATTAGTTCTTCTACATACGTTAAGTTTTCTGAAATTTATATCTCCGGTTCACGTAAAATACGGCTAGGATCACACCAGATACCAACGTGGCATAGAAGCATGGAATACATCATGAATATGTGATAATTCTACTGGTAACTTCAAACGATAGCTAGTGGTCCAACTCGCTCATTAATTTCATATAGCCAATTTACTTCGGATTTAGTTTCCTTTGTATACCATATCTTATGATTCCCTTCCATGGAGATATCTTTAGAAGAACTTTTTCTCCTAACTCATACTCTATCTCTCTTTGATGTTTATTGTAGTAGCTTTTTTGTCGATCTTGTGCTGCATCAAGATATTTCTAGACTATTTGTATCTTGTCTACCATTTCTTGCACTAGTTCAAGACCTTCAAGTTGTGGTAGTCCTTTAATATCCCAACAGACTGGACTTCGACATCTTCTCCCCATATAAATTTTCATATAGAGCCATACCAATGCTAGATGAAAACTATTATTATATGCAAATTCCATTAGTGGCAGATGATCATCCCAGTTTCCTCTAAATTCAATTATACAAGCTCACTCCATATCCTCCAATGTCTGAATTGTTCTTTCTGATTGTCCGTCAGTTTGAGGATGAAATGTTGTACTGAAATGTAACTTTGTACCTATGTTTTTTGTATGCTCCCTAAAAATGCGATGTAAATCGAAGATCTCTATCTGATACTATAAAAATAGGCAAGCCATGAAATTTTACAATTTCTGAAATGTACAACTCAGCTAATTTATCTATAGAATCACTTTGTTGTATAGGCAAGAAATGAGCTGATTTGTCAATCTTTCCACAACTACTCAAATAGCATCATGTTTTCTAAACGTAAGAGGCAACCTAATGACAAAATCCATGGTGATCTTTTCCCATTTCCACTCAGGTATAGTTTAAGGTCGTAGCCTACCTACTAGTGCTTGATGTTAGGCTTTGACTTGTTGACAAGTTAGACTCTTAAACACAAATTCTGCCACATCTTTTTTTTATAGTCAACCACCAATAATATGATCTTATATTTAGATACATTTTTATAGTACCTGGATGCATGCATACGGTGCACTATGGGCTTCCTACATGATCTCCTCACGTAAACCCTCTACATCAGGACACAAACTCGCCCTCCATTTACCATAACTCCATCAGCTCTTATTTAAAAATTGGGTTTCTTACCTTGTTTTATTTTCTCTAACATTTGCAATAAGAAAGAATCTCGAGTATGTGTTTCTCTACTTTTATCCGCAAATCTGGTTTAACTTGCAAAGTTGCTAAAAATCCCTCTAGATGATCAACCTCTAACTTCACATTCATTGTTCTCATTTCTAATAACAACATCTCAATATAACTTTCCAAATTAGCTAAGGTGGTTGAACTCTTCCTACTCAAGGCATCCGCTACTACATTAGCCTTCCCAAGATGATAATCAATAGTATAGTCATAATCCTTTAACAATTCTATCCACCTCATTTGCCTCAAATTCAACTCTTTCTGTGTCAAGACATATTTCAAAATTTTGTGATCAATAAGAATCTGTAATGTTTCTACATACAAATAGTGTCTCCAGGTCTTCAGCGCATGGACAATGGCAGCCAACTCTAAATCATGAGTGGGGTAATTTAACTCGTGGGTCCTTAATTGGCGAGATGCATATGCTATTTACCTTTTTATTTTGCATTAGTACACATCCGAAATCTTGTTTTGATGCATCAGTGTATACCATGTATCCACCACTGCCAAATGGTAGAACTAAAATTGGAGTTGATGTCAATCTTTCTTTAACTCCTCGAAACTTATTCGACATTGCTCCATCTAGTGGAACGCTATCTCTCTCCTTAATAGCTTTGTCAAAGGACCAAAATTATAGAGAGACCCTAAAAAAATCTCTTATAGTACCCAGCTAGTCCTAACAAACTCCAAATTTCAATTATGTTCTTCAATGTTCTCCATTCCATAATGGCCTTATCCTTAGGCATTGCCCCATCTCCGTATATCACATGTCCATGGAAAACTACCTATTCACCCAAAACTCGCACTTACTTAACTTAGCATATAGTTCCTTTCTTTCACGGTCTGCAACATTATCCTAACATGTTGTTCATGCTCCTCCCTATTCCTCGAATAAACCAAGAAGTCATCAATAAAAACTACAACAAATTGATCCAAGTACTTTTGAAAAATCTTATTCATCAATGCCACGAATACAGCCGGTGCATTTGTTAATTCGAATGGCATCACTAGAAACTCATAATGATCAGATCGAGTGTGGAAAACTATTTTAGGTATATCCTTCTATGCTATTCTCAATTGCCAATAGCCAGACCTCAAATCGATTTTTGAAATTGTAGCCCCCTTCAACTGGTCTAGCAAATCATCGATTCTAGGTAATGCTATTTTTCACCATGACTCTCTTCAGTTGGCTGTAGTCAATACATAACCTCATACTGCCATCCTTCTTTTTCACAAACAACATTGGTGCTCCCCACGGTGAATTACTCTATGATAATAATTCTATTTGCTTCTTTAACACTCTTAATTCTATTCGAAAAGTTTCTATAGTAAAATCCACTTCTCTCCGTGGTGGTAAACTTGGTAAGTCATCAGGGACCCTTCAAGAAATTATCTCACTCTAGGAATTTCTTGCAACGTTGGTCTATCCATTCTCGTATCTATTACATTACCCAAATATGCTTCACACCCTTCCAACGTCAATCGTCTCACCTCTATGGCTAATATTACACAAACTGGCATCACTTGTCTATCACGCACAAATACCACTCTTGGTTTACCAGAAGATTCGATCACTACTACTTTCTTATAACAATCAACTAATACTTTATTTTATACTAACCAATCTATTCCTAGAATTACATCAAACTCTCTCAAGTCCATCACTACTAAGTCTATAGGTAAGTTTGTTTCTCCAATCTTTACTAAGATTCCTCTCCTAACATTATTCACCATTACACCTCCTCCCACAAGTAATTGAACCATCGAATTATATCCCAAAGGACTATTTTCACGTTGTACTTTAGATGCAAGTTTTGAAGATATGTATGAATGTTTAGAACCAGGATCAATCAATGCATAAGCCTCAACATCAAATATTAAGATTGTACATGATATCATTTGAGGCTGGAGCTTCCTCCCTAGTCATGTGATAGGCTCTTGCTTGGGTATGTCCTGGAGTTGCTTATGTTCCAGCTCCACTAGTACTCCCACCTATAATACGATTGCCATTCCTATTATTAGTGTCCCTGCCTCTGTCTCTCTCAACTACTTTAACGTCGAGTTCCCCGGGTTACACCATCACTTACACCTGTAGTACGGCTAGAACAATCCCTAACTATGTGTCCCCTGCTTCCACAGTTATAATAAGTTTTAGCTATATCATCTGGTCTCCTATATGGTCCTAAATATCGCCTTCCACAGGTAAAAAATAACTCTGTACAAAACCTACGCCTCTGCCATACTTTGCCCAACTCTCCTACTTGATCCAATAGAAGACATTCTAAATGTACTACATTCTGCTAAACCTCTATTGAAACCCATTGGTCCACTAAATATTGATCCACCATTTCCCCCGAAAAGTGAACCCACTTCATGAGAAACTTCCACCTCTATCAGAAAATGAACGACCATTGCTCTCTTAGTTAGCCTGCTTGACTCTCCTCTTATATATGTGGACTTCCTCATCAACTCTCCCTTCTTTTTATCCTCAGTCACTGCCTCTTCTATCCGAACCGCTGACTCAACAAAGATTTTGAAATTTGAAATTTTGATTGCAAAACCCCTCTTAATGTCAAGTCGTAAGCCCTATTCAAGTTGATAACAATGATCCTCTTGTGTTGCTACTGCTTCTGGTGCATACTTTGCTAATGTAGTCAAACGAAGCTCATATTTTGCCACTATCTGATCATCTCCTTGAACTAGGTTAAAAAAATCTATCTTTTTCCTATCTCGATACATCCTGGGTCTATATTTATCGTCGAATTCTTTTTGAAATTCAGCCCAAGTTATATCTCGTGGCTAAAATGCTCTTTACTAATCTCCACTAAATTAAGGCATCACTAGTGAATGGAAACGACATACTTAAGTCGGTTTTCTAAAGTACAACTATTCAGATTTATTACATCCTCAGTCTTTTCCCACCATCTTTCAGCAACCTCTTTGTCTAAAGTACCTTCACACTCAGTAGCTCCTATTTTCCTAATTCTCTCATAGTTGCAGTCAATTGTACGGACTACTTGTGCTGCAGTTGGAACGGGTGCATGTGTTTATGCTAAAACTTGTGCTTGAGCCTGAAAAGCAATTTGTAGAATTTGTGCATAATCTGGTGGTGATCTTGCAGTCGCAGCACCACCCAAAGTAATTAGAACATCAACACCAACATCCTCTACACCTATTCCACCTCCACCCATGTTTGCGGGGTGCAGATGGGACCCTCTATTGACTCTAACAACTCTTCTCTACTAGCTACTGAGTCAGCATGTGCATCATGGGAAGCCATCCTACATTAAACAATTTAATTGTTAGACACATCTTAAAATTAACCTATAAACTTATAAATGTAGACCTGCTCTGATACCACCTATGACACCCCCTCCGTAATCACATTTAGTTACCTTAACAAACTCATATTTATCTCGATAAGATATAAAGTCAACATTTTACAAACACCTCAATTAGAGTTTCTAGCTATTATAAAATATAAGATACCAATTCTGTCGCAGCTTAATATTCTTGTCTCCATAAACCTACCTATAAAGCTGGCAACTGACTTACTATCTAATTAGATGAGTCACTGCTTTCTATCTCCTGAAAAAACTACATGGCAAATTGATGAGATGCCAACTCAGTAAGTATTAGCTAATTAGCCTATATATACACATATAGGCATCTATAACATAAATTCAATTTCATTCAATGACCACAATCAATCAGTGTTCTTTTTTATAATCACAAAGTTGTAATTTGAATAATACCAATCAATTGATGCTTATCACACCATTTCATGAATCACGAAGTAATAATGCGAATAATCAAGCGAAACCAATATCAGATTCAAACACCATCCACAACATGATTTATACATCATTGAAGTTTAATTCTATTAATTATTAATTATTTACTTTGGGCCGTGCATAGCCTGACTGGATTATATTCAATGGTTCTACCGACTCTAATCCTCTCAATTAATATCATGTTACTGCCGGCACCTGATACCTATCATATGTGATATGTCCATATTGGCCAAGTGTGTAACAATCCCAGCATAGAACATCACACCGAACTTGGTACCTCTACACCACCCCAATGTGTAGTCGTTAGCACAGGATATCCCCGCTGCCCAAGATATCTCGGTACCCTTCGCGCCATAGTAGCTAGCTGTATATTCATCTTTCTCATATCACATTTATATCATCATAATCACATATCTCATCATCATGAGCACACAGTTCTTCATCAATCACATCAACTCTATAATTCAACTCGATTCGACACTCATCTCAATGTACCATGTGTACATTAACAACTTCATAATTTAACTCCAGTCAATCATCAAATAGCAACGTGTCACAATCATTTACAACTCCAACATTTATTTTTATTGACAACGAAATCAATCAATTAGAAGCATGTTTCGATTGTCTCCACAATTCAACTTTATTCACCATATGTATCACACAATCATAGACAAAACATATAACAACTATTTCATGAGTCAACCATATATCCAGTTAAGTACATGATAATTTGTGATCAAGTTCACAGATAAACAAGTAGATACATATATATTCATTCAATTAACTGTACTTACCTCACTTTCCCGAACTGTTTAAGTAGTAAAATGATGTCTTGGGTGTTGAATGTTGTTCTCTTATCCTATAATGAACTATAAAATGTATAACCAGTGATCGATAATTTTGTAGTTTCTTCATAAAGCACTATATCAAATTCGTACACTTCTCACTAATTCTTAAATATCTCTCTCTATAGAATTAAGATCTTTATTCCATTTCTTCTATGTAAAGTAGATTCGATGATATTTACATAAATATATATCTTGATATATTAAAATCAGTACTTATATTTTTAAAAATTACCCTTACCACCCCTGAATATGTAATCTTCATAGTTACTCCCTAATTAAATCATAGTTTTAATTATAATCACTAACTTTCCAAACTGAAGTACAATAAACTAGACATCATCAACCTTCGAATGGTGCATGATTTGTATTTTAAATCATAGGAGCAAATTTTACTAAAATATCTCTTTACATCCACTTAATTTTTCCTTCACAGAATCTTTGTTCCAACTTATAAATTTTCTCAAATAAAAACACAATTGATAAAAGTGTCATTAATACATAACATATTTGTATCTGTCTCTAGTTTCATTTACAATAATAACCATACCAATTGGATTTATATATAATTAGTTGTTTACAAACTAGTTTAAACTACAACAGATTCAAATCTACTATTTTAAAATTCTCTCAAAAATCATATACTCTTCCAAGATTCACCATATTTTCATAATATAATCTTCTATATTTCTAGTTCCAATTTAAGGAAAATTCATGTCAATTAAACCACTATAACTCAAGTTACAAGATTGTAAAACATTTTATCTGATTTCCTATAGAAACGAAGCAACAGAATGTTTTCTTACATTTACCCACTAAAACGGTGGAATCAGCTTCGGATGAAAAACTACAAGGTTTTAGTAGACATCCTAAGATTTTCATAGAATCAAGAATCACTAAATTTGAACCTGTATATCTCAAGATAATCGCGATTTATAGAGGTTGATCGAACAAATTGTTTTCTACTGCTTTTCTTCCAACTTAATCAGTTTGCTTTCTTTATAACCATCTTATATCTTATTTTTCTACGAAATTCAGACAATAACTAAACAAGATAGAGTGTTCTTTTTTCTAAAGGAAGAATAGAGACAACTGGGTGTTTTTATACGCCTCTCCACTGCCTCACTCCTCTCTTTTTCTTTTTTTATAAGTGTCTATGTATATATATATGTATGCAAGCGATGTATATCTTTATGTATGAGGATTACATATTATAATATCATATTGATAGCGGTGATCTCTTTTGTTGTGTAGTGTGTATATATATATATTATGTATATATGTATATATAATCTTAAGGCTTGACTTACTCTCCCTTATTTTTACTATTTACCCTTTTTAATCCCATAATTTCTATTGTTCAAAATTTCACTTACCTTCAAGAATTTATCGTGTCAAATAAAAAATTTCTATTTAGACACTAAATGGATATACACCGTCACACCACTTAACCATTGTGCTAATAATTGATAATTATATATTAAGATTTGAGTATGTTACAACTTTAACAATGTAGAAGTTATGACATGCATCAGTGGTAATTAATATACTTTGATTATTAAATGAAACACTATTTTTTTAATTGGTAATATATTTGTAGAATTTAATATCTTTTTATAAGGACTTCAACTTAATAATTATTAGTTAGTTACTTTGCTTCTAAAAAAACTAATCTATTTGAAGTACAAAGGAACCTGGATAAATTAATTTATGATAACTACATAAATATTGCAAAACAAAAGAAATACAAAGAACAGTAATAAGTGTAATTTGATCAGTTATGATTGTCTTAAATTTTAATAAGTGTTAAATTTATACTTAATTTTTATCTCTATTAATAGATTATTAATTTAACTAATCAATATATACATATAATGACTATTACAATCTCATTAGTAGATATATTAATAAGATTACAATATGTATGATGGACCGGGAGAATTATGAAGATTACAATATGTATGAAGAACTGGGAGAATTATGATTTTGATTCCTATACTTAACCACTTATTCAATTTCGGTCCCCAAATTCTTGAGCTTGACAATATTAATCCTCAAACTTGCAATTTTTTTTGATAATTTTGGTCCCCTAGCGTTAGATTTTTCGTTAGAATTGACGGAGGAGCATTGGAGGGAAAAACTTCTTTTTTCCCACCTTGGAGCTTGGATGCTTCATGAAATTGGTTAAAAAAATCAGTTTCCACCATTTTTGTTCAGCTTTCAAAGTTTACTTGAGAGATAATTGGGGGGGGAAAAATTTCTCATTATCAAAACTACTCAGAAGCCCACTCTCCATTTTTCTGCAGTTGTGGATTTAAGCTTTCATTTTTAACATCATGAACTTCTCGAAATTTGGGTAGAAAAATTCATACTTGTTTGAATCATGATTAGGGTTTGAGGGAGGGCCCGAAAGCTCAAAAAATTCAAATGAATTTTGAAGAAAAATGAGGAGAATTGGTTTAATTTAGTGAATAACATAAACTTATCAATGAATTTCAGAAAACCGAATGAAAATCGAGCTAGGGTTCCTTTGGGAAAGAAAGGGAGTTGGAAAAAGTGAGAGAATGAAGCACAAGTTTTTGAAAAATGGTTAGATTGAGAGCTAATATTGTCGATTCAATAGTTTGAGGACCAAAACTGAATAAGTTGTTAAGTTTAGGGGCCAAAATCATAATTCTTCCTATTTTTCCCTATAATTTTTGCCCACATACACATCAAATGACTTTTGTCCATCAATTCTAATGTCAAATTTAACGGGAACTGTTGAAAAAGTGTCAATTTGAGAATTAATATTGTCAACCCCCAAAATTTAACAACCAAAACTGAATAAGTGGTTACTATAGGGACCAAAATCATAATTGTCCTTATATGAACCATTTAAACATTTTTATGGATAATGCTTATACATAGTTGTGTGCCCTTTCTTTTTCTTTCTTTTCTTTAAAAATGGGTTTGTATAGTGGTGGTTTCTGGGTAGCTTTTACACATTTTTCAAGGTTTTCAGCATATTAAATTTGAATTGACATGGGATGAGAATAGGGTGGGGAAGGGATACGCTATTTCATTGTTAATAGATAGAAAGAGTAAAAAACTAAAATCAACTGTAAAAGAGATTTATATATAGTTGTTGTAAGTTTAATATAATTATTTTTTGCTTCTCGATTGTACCAAGTACAACGTCTATTCATCCATAACATACCTTCTAATAATTTCTTTTTACAAGGGGGAATTGCTATTATTTATTGTTGAAAAGATTGCATATAATAATTATTTAGAAGAAAATGTGACGGAGACTTGAACTTTGATATAAATGAAATATTAAAAGAGTGAAAATGTACGAAATACTATTTAATATATTGTTCAGAATTTACGACATTCTCATATATTGGTTATATATTATAATTTATTATTGGACACAAGGATAATGTACGTACGTGATTGAACACCTCGTTGTACTAACTTAATCATTGTGTGATAGATGTAAGTATATGTAGTTAAGATATATATACACACTTCTTGTCTGTATGGATATATCTGTTTGTCTGTAAACTTAAACGGTAATTGTTAGTTGCTTATTTAGATTATATTGTTGTTTTATGAAATTATCGTTATGTGTATCCTTTGTGTTTATAGGTGTAATAAATGTGGTGAATGATTGTAAAATACTTATATTTGATTGCCGATTGGAGCTTAATAATGAGGTTGTTGCTGTGGTGATGGTAAATTATTATGACAAGATGACTTACTTGATTGGGGTCATATTCAAGTGTTTATAATGATGATGTGATTGATGATTTGATATCATATTAGTTGTATTTTGTGTAATATGAAAAGAAAATGAATATAAAGCTAGGTACTATAGTGCCACTAGAAAAAAAATGACTATTGACTACAATTTTAATAGCTATGGACTAAAAAACATAATAAATAATTTTTATTGACCACGGTTAAACAAAATCAATGCAAAAACATATATTTTCCACCAAGAAAAAGTTATTTGTCATGAATAGGAGCCATGGTAAAAATATTTGTCATAACTTTTAGCCATGACAAATGTTTTAGCTACCCTCGCGGATACCATGGACAACAATTATTACATAGCCATGGTAAATGACTATTTACTACGATTATTTTATTTTTGTATTGAGCGTAACATACTGGGGTGTAATGATTGCTACATACTGGAATTGTGTGGGGATGCCGTACTGTTGTGATATCGTGTGTTCATATTGCTACACACCTAGGTGGTATGGGGATATCACATTTGATCGGTATCCTGTGCTGTATATATATGATACTGAGTGAGTGTTAATGGCTGACAAAATTATTGAATGATGTACTCTAACTTGGGTAAGGAGGGCCCTAGGAAAATAAGCAATGATTTTGGAAATATGGTATTGTGGATTGATATATAATTGCGGAATTCGTTTCTTCGTGATTTTTCTTTAGTAATTATTTTTGGCACTAATTAATGTTAGAGTTAATTACACTGACCTCTCCTACTGCATGGAAATATACAAACTCTCCCCTCTTAATACGGAAATCACATAAACTTCCATTACAAATATAACCACCTTACAAATTGGCAACTTAATGGAATCTGCAGATGTCATAAAAAAATTTGGTCTAAACTTCCTATAATACCCTCAACTTGAATAACTCTATTTTCTATAACTTAAATGCCAGTAAGAGGTAATTGGTTATTTTTTAATACTTGTAACTATTGTTTGATAACATCTTTTTAAATATTGTGCATGTGTAGGTTATGACATTAATTTGTATTCCCAACAATCATTAATTTTGTCGGAATTATAATTGTTTTATAGAAAGTAATAAAATAAGGCTTATTCTATTTAAATGTTACAAATATATAGGCAAATTTCAATAGTTAAAAGGAAAAAACCAATAATGAAAAGAAGGAAAAAGAAATAAAAGGAGAAAAATCTCTATCATCTTCGTCAACTCGGCACATTGTTCCCCGTCTTCCCAACCAAGCCCCGACCACTATAATGCCACCTTATCATTCACCAATAGCCCGTCACATGTTTAGGTCCCCAAATTGCTCGCTGCTCGAATTCGTACTCCCTGCAACCATACAGAAACCATAACAAGTTCATTCATCTCGACAAAATGTTATTTTTGTCGTAATAAATAAGGTTTAGGACATTTTTGGTCCCACATTTTCAAAATTAAGATCGATAATCCTATTAGAAAATAAAAAAAATAAGACAATAATGGTCATATCGTCAAAAAATTAATGACAGTACTTACATGGGTGGCAAATAGTGTTATAGTGCCCAATAGAGACTATGGTCACATGAAAAAACCAATTTTGGAGAAAAATACCAAACTATTCTTTGTGCCATTTTTAACTTATTTTTTTTAAGAAATTATAAATATAATTTTGTTCTGTGATGTAAACTTAACCTGTTCTTATTACTTTTGAATTTGGAGTTTATTTTTGTTTAGTAAAATATTTTAATAAAATTTCGACCATAAATTATAAAAAATAAAATTTATTTTTTAAAAATTCAAATCTAGGAAACTTTTATTCTTATATAAATAATAAATTATTCTAAAAATTACAATTACTTGTATTTGAGGGAAACTTTTAACTTCTTTCTATTACTTTTCAAAAGTTTGAAACATTTAAATAAATATTTATCACAAATTATAATAAATAACATTGAATTTTTAAAACTAAATTTAGAGAAGCGTATTTTATATAAATAATAAATTAATTTCAAATTATAATTATAATTACTTGTAGTTGAGACAAATTTAACTAGGGGTGTGTAGAAATCACAATTCGAAGAAGTAGTAAATTTCCAATCTTGTTCAGAGAAATCGCCAATGAAAGGCCTGAGTTCCATTTCTGTTCAAGTGTTCTGTTACAGCAAAATGAAGAAGACAAACTCTATTTAAATAAACAGAATTACCTCCAAACCGTCTAACTAATCTGCAACCAACTAATCAGCTTATGTGGACCAATAGCATAGTGAATAAATGATCTAAGCTCTGACTGTACAGTGAAGCTAAAACACAAAAGAAAAACGTGAATGACTAATGGAAAATGCGACTTTTCTTCTATCGATTGTCCAAGAGATCAACAGCAACACCAGCATCTGTAGCAGCATGATCTTCAACTCTGTTGCATTGGAAACTCATGGCAAGTGAAGAGGATCTGGAAGTGGAAGCTTGAGTTCCAACAGCCCCCCACAAGTGGGATCGAGGACAAAAGCACACGAGGCCCAACTTGGAGACGAACGAACTGAAAAGCTTGAGCGAAACAGATTTTGTGAATAAATCGACAATTTGAGTAAGACTCCGAACTAAGACAGGGGTGATAAATCCATCCTTATACGCATCACGAACAACGTGACAATCAATTTCGATGTGTTTCGTCTGCTCGTGGAAAACTGGGTTTGCAAGAATATGGACTGCAGCTCTATCGTCGCATGAGAGTGAAATTGGCAAATTGACTAAAATCCCAAAGTCAGTAAGCAAATACGACAACCAATGCAACTCACATACCGTGGCTGCTAAACTCTGATACTTAGCTTCGGCGGTCGAACGAGACACAGTCGACTACTTCTTGGTCTTCCAAGAAATAAGAGTCGGCCCAAGGAATACGCAAAAACCAGTCAAAGAGCGTCTGGAGTCAGGACATGATGCTCAGTCCGCATCACAGAAAGCCTGAAGTTCAAGAGAGTTAGCAGCGGGAAAGAAAAGTCCAAGGGAAAGCGAACCTTTTAAGTAACGGACTACATGAAGTGTAGCACTCCAATGAGCTTCACAAGGCCGATTGACATATTGACTTAACTGCTGCACGGAGTAAGAAATGTCAGGCCTTGTGAAGTTGAGATAAAGTAGTCAACCGACCAAACGTCTATATGAATCAGAGGCCGGGAATAGGGGACCAATGTTAGAACTCAACTTGAGTCCTGGTGGCAGAGGCGTAGTAGCAGCTTTAGCATCAGTTAATCCTGTGTCGGCAAGAATATCCATGACGTATTTTGTTTGAGCCAGATAAATCCCTTGATAATTGCGAGCAATCTCCAAGCCCAGGAAATAACGAGCTTGGCCAATATTCTTAATTGTGAAGAGTTGATGCAGGTACACTTTAACCTTCTTAACATCATCAATGTCTGCACCTGCAAAGAGTATGTCATCGACATATACAAGGAGTGAAACCGAGCCATTAGCAGTGTGCAATAAGAATAGGCAATGATCATGTGCACTTTGAGTGAATCCAAATTGCTACAGCTTTAATGTAAATTCGACATTCCATTGACGTGAGGCTTGTTTCAAGCCATACAACGATCGTTCCAACTTGCAAACGAGACCAGAATCCACTTTACATCCAGCAGGAGGCGTCATGTAAATGTCCTCCTCTAGGTACCCGTGAAGAAAAGCGTTATTCACGTCAAATTGTTCCAACACCCAACCATGAGCTGCAGCCAAAGCGAAGAAAAGTCGTACGGTAACTGCCTTCGCCACAAGCGAAAAAATCTCTGTGTAATCAACCCTTTCCACTTGATTGAATCCCTTCACCACGAGGCGTGCTTTATACCGTTCAACACTGCCATCTGCCTGTAGTTTAATCTTGTACACCCATTTCGAGCCTATAGCTCGTTTTCCAGCAGGTAAGGTTGTTAACTTTCACATCTGATTTCTTTCGAGGCGTGCAATTCAGCATCCATTGTTGCCCTCCACTCAGGATGCTTCACAACTTCTGCAAACGAATGAGGTTCTTGCAAACTTGTCAATGATGGTACAAAGGATGAGTAACTTGCTGAAGTTGGGAGCAGAGAAATAGAGTTATGGTGACACACAAAATCATCAAACCAAAGTGGTTTACGAGTAGTTCCGGTGGACCTTCGAAGAGGAGTTTGGCTGCTGGAAACACTGTTATCTTGCTGAAATGAGGCACTATTATCTTGCTGAACTTCACTAGTAGACACAGTGTGGAATCAAATGGTGTTGCAGATGCAAATGGACTTGAATCAGTGACCTGAGCATCCCTGTAATTAACCCCCAGCTGTGATTGTTGGAAGAGGACAGTCAAAGGAGTCTGCAGCCTGTTCTTGGGCAAAAGGGAAGACCAATTCATGAAAAACCACGTCTCTAGAAACAAAGAAAGTGTGATCCTCTAGATCGTACACTTTATACCCCTTTTGTGTTAGTGAATATCCAAGAAATGCACATCTGTGAGCCTTTTCTTGAAACTTAGATTTGTGTGGGTTGGTGTTCGTTGCAAAACATGGACACCCGAAAACTTTAAGATGACCATATGTAGGCACAGTGCCAAACAACAATTCGAAAGGAGTGTGCCAATGTAGAATGTGTGTGGGAGTTCTATTCATGACATAGGTGGCTGTTAGTATCGATTCGGCCCAAAAACGAAGCGGAAGAGCAGCTTGAAACATCAGTGCTCTGGCGATGTTGAGCAATTGTCTGTGTTTTCTCTCAATTCTCCCGTTTTGTTGGGGAGTGTAGACACACGACGTCTGATGCATAATTCCCAGCCTTTGGCACATATTTTGACAGTGTATATTCAAAAACTAGGATCTATTATCCGAATGAATGACCTTAACTTTAGCTGCAAACTGTGTTTCAACCATAGTAATAAAGGCGTGTAAAGTAGAAACCACTTGATCCTTTTGTTTGAGAAGATATGTCCACAATGATCTACTATAATCATCCAAGACTGTCAAGACATAATTGCAACCTGTCAAGGTAGATGTCTTGTATGGACCCCAAACATCCAAATGAACCAGCTCAAAAGGTGTAGTAGTATGTGAGTCACTGCATTTAAAAGGAGTTCTGGACTGTTTTACTTTAGGACAAACTTCACACTTCGTTTCCAATGAATCACTTGAGAGTTTACATTCTTGAATATGCTTGGTAGCTGCCATAGAGGTATGCCCCAATCTAGCATGTCAAAGATTGTCATTACATTCAGAAAAAGCAGTACAAGAAGTAGGAAAAAAACTTGCAAGAAGCAGTCGAATTTTCAAAAATAGAGGCCTTCACTGTGTATAATCTCTTGTGTAATATTCCCTTGACCAGCACCCTCTTAGTCACCTGGTCCTGCAACACGCACCCAAATTGATTGAACGTACAACTGTAGTTGCTTCCATTGCAAAGTTGACTCACAGAAAGAAGGTTGACAGAGAAGTTTGGGATGTAAAGCACTGACTCAAGCCTAATGTCATCTGTCAATCTTACTATACCAACATATGCAGCTGCTTTCTTTGATCCATCAGGAAGATGGATGTAATGTGTTCGAATTGGAACAAAATAAGACTCAAAATTTGATAAATGCGCACATATGTGATCTGTAGCGCTAGAATTAATTATCCAATCATCCATTCCAAGTGTGTTAGAAATGAAGGTGTTACCTGCAAATTCCTGATTAGATTGAATGTAATTCACGAAGCTTAAATGTAACGGCCCAAAAATTATAATATATAATTGGGGGATTAATTGGTGAATTTTTATGAAACTTGGTTAATTAGTAAATAATTATGTTCTATAATTGGAATATAATAAAGCTTGAACGGGTTAATTTGGAGTTTGTTATAATATTTGAGAGCAAATTATATTAATTAAAAAAAATTAGAAAGGATGTAATGGGTATTTCGAGAAAAGTTTAATAAAAAAAATATATTATATATATAATAATATAATATATATATATATAAAGTGAAGAGAGAGAGAGTTGAAACGGAGGCGGTGGGGCCTCTGCACCCAATTTCATTTTAATATACAAATTCACACACACATACACATAATACACAATTCACACACACTAACGCACACACACATCGTCGAAGACAGAGGTACGGTTTTTATTATTTTAATTTATATTAATTTATATAATTATATTATTTAATTAGTTCTTTTATTAAATATAATTTATATTGAGCGGTGAACTATTTAATCAGAGTATTTTATAATTTTGGCTATTTAAATTAGTGTCAAATTAAATATCACAATTGCTATAAAAATGATATAGTTGGGTAATTAAAATATTAGATTTGTTAGATTTAATTATCGCTATAGCTAATTTACACAATTCCATCGGAATGATTAACCAAATATGTAATCCTATGTATTATTGTTCAATTAAAGTGTATAATAGCGAGAAATTGATAGGAAATTCATAGAAATATTCTGAAAATTATATTTAATAAATGGTATGTTAATAAAGAGGAAAAACGAATATTTGTATTTCGATAGAAATGGAATATTAAAGGATTATAAGAAATTGTACAAATGATATTCAATATTATATTTTAAAGAAATTACGATATTCTCGATATATTAATTGTGTATGGTATAACTCATTATAGGATATGGGGGTGAGGTGAAAGGACTGACAATTAGCGATTGAGTAGAAAAAAATGTTGTGAGGTTGAGGTAAGTAAATAATTAGTATTATCTATATATGTCCTCTTTATTTGTGGTATTACTGTTATATGATTTTTTTGGTTCATGCTGACTTTGATTTATCTGAAAATATATATGAGTGGTGAATGATGTAATTTGATTGACGATAATGTGTACGTGGAATGAGAAAGTACGTTAACATATTATGTTTGTTGTTTGATGTGTTGTGAGTGTCTGAGAATGAGAATGTATTGATATATGATTTTACATTACTAGTTGCTTACAAGAATGGTGATATGTGGAAATGAGGGAGTGGTGGAAATTGAATATAATTATGGTGTGAATACCCCTTTACGTGTTGAAAATGCTATGTGCGAAAAAAAAATGCTATGTGCGAAAAAAAAATGATATGTGCGAAAAGAAAGTGCTATGTGCGAAAAGAAAATGCTATGTGCGCAATGAAAGAGCTTTGATGCGAAATGAAAATGCTATGTGCGAAATGAGATTGATGAGCCGGCTGTCAAGGAAATTCACTTAAATTTATATAACGGTGAGACTGAGTTGGTGGGAAAAACACAATATCACCTTCTGGTAAGCAAACTAGGAAAAATGGAGTTTGGTTAGTTGTCTTATTATGAGATAGTCATGTGGTGTGATAAAACTGATTATGTTGGAATTAAATTGATTGTATTCCATTCGTGTTGCTTATTTATCTTGTTTGGGCTATGGTTGACATGCATATATAGATAGGACTGGTTATTTGCTTACTGAGTGGCATGCTCATTCCCCTGCTGATATTTTCTTTCAGAAATAGACTTTGAGGTGTCTGACTATTGAAGAATAGGTCCACGCGCTATACTCAGGCAGGTCGGGCCAGTATGCAGTTTTCTCTTCTTAGTCAGTTAGAGTACAACTCACATTTTGTTTGTACAGAGAGAATATAATTTTACGGATTACTTGTGGTGTTTGATATGTATATATATATAATATTGTAGGTTGATAATACTTGCTATGACATGTTGGGGTTACGTATGCAAATTGATTAATTGATTATGTGCAAATTTATATTTATGAACACAGGGATTACTATAAGTATGACGTTTAGGGAAGATATAGCCCTTGTAGCGAAGGGGGTGCTACATTAGATGGTATCAGAGCAGGGATTAGATTTTCTTGGGATAGTAGATGAAATGTAATATTATACTTATGGTGTATATGTTAAGAATCTACTCACAAGTGTGTATTTTATATAGGATGGAAGCGTCAAGAGAAAACGCTGCTGGCCCAACTGAGTCAATAGAGTCTGTGCAGGGTCATGATTCGGGATCAGAACATCAGGGGTTAGAATCCCAAAATAGAAATGCCCTACAACAAAAAATAAACCCTTTTATGCAACAGTTTATGGAAATGATGCAGAGGATGGCTCCACCGCCACAATCACAACCCCAAGATGCAGTTATTGACAAGAATTATGAAATAGTGAGGAAACAGGGAGCGAAGGTATTTGCCGGTACAACTGACCCTGCCGAAGCAGAGGAATGGCTTAGAAACACGGAAAGGATGTTGAACAGAATCGAGTGTACTTCTGAGCAAAAGTTGAGGTATGTAGTGTCCTTACTGGAGAAAGATGCCTTAGATTGGTGGGAAACAGTCCCAAGGAGCAGGAACCGACCAACCACTTTGACATGGAATGACTTTTTGAAAGAATTTGCTGACAAATATACTCCACCAGTCTACAGAAATCGTAAAAAAATTGAATTCCTGCAATTAAAGCAAAATGAGTTATCTGTTGCTGAATATGAACTACAATTTGTGAGATTGTCAAAATATGCCCAGAGGAGGTGAGTACCGATGAATTGAAGAGAGATAGGTTTGAAAGAGGATTAAGACTCGAGATTCGGGAGAAAATAGCAATTAAACCTCCGAGTTATGGTGCTCTGCTGGAAGCGGCATTGAGGGCAGAAGAGACATCCATTGAAAGGAGTTCTACTGAAGCTAAACGAAATAAAATGACAGATAACTTGAATCCTACACCAGGAGAAAGTAGTGCAGATTCCTTTAGGGGTTCTGGTTCACAGATGGGTTGGTTTAGAGGTCGAGGAGTGGGTCAGACTATTAGGTCTCCTTTAGTGTTTTCGAGTAGAGGCGGCCCTACTTCGGTTGGATTTGGAGGGAGACAAGGTCCAGCCAGATCGTTCAGTGGAGGATCTATTCCTTCTTGTGCTAATTGCGGTAGGAGACACATTGGTGAATGTTGGGGAGTCCGAACAATTATATGTTATAGTTGCCGTCAACTGGGACATATTGTCAGGGACTGTCCTACATGGAGGGATAATTCTAGAGGACCTCAGATTTCAGAGTTTAGCAATATGGGGGAAAACTCACAACGAACAGGTACGAGCAGAGGACGAGGTAGAGGGGGTCGAGGTAGAGGAGTTGAGAATGAAAATTAAGAAATAAAGAAATACCTATGGTGAAGGCCAAATAGAGTCATCACTCTCCAAGAGAAGCCACTTGGGAAGTTGAGGAGAACATGAGAGATAAATACCCATATTTACTCCCTGAGCCGGTAAGTTAGTTAAATTTCGAGGACAAAATTTTTATTAGGAGGGGAGAATTGTAACGGCCCAAAAATTATAATATATAATTGGGGGATTAATTGGTAAATTTTTATGAAACTTGGTTAATTAGTAAATAAATTATGTTCTATAATTGGAATATAATAAAGCTTGAACGGGTTAATTTGGAGTTTGTTATAATATTTGAGAGCAAATTATATTAATTAAAAAAAATTAGAAAGGATGTAATGGGTATTTCGAGAAAAGTTTAATAAAAAAAATATATTATATATATAATATATATAATATATATATATAAAGTGAAGAGAGAGAGAGTTGAAATGGAGGCGGTGGGGCCTCTGCACCCAATTTCATTTTAATATACAAATTCACACACACATACACATAATACACAATTCACACACACTAACGCACACACACATCGACGAAGACAGAGGTACGGTTTTTATTATTTTAATTTATATTAATTTATATAATTATATTATTTAATTAGTTCTTTTATTAAATATAATTTATATTGAGCGGTGAACTATTTAATCGGAGTATTTTATAATTTTGGCTATTTAAATTAGTGTCAAATTAAATATCACAATTGCTATAAAAATGATATAGTTGGGTAATTAAAATATTAGACTTTTTAGATTTAATTATCGCTATAGCTAATTTACACAATTCCATCGGAATGATTAACCAAATATGTAATCCTATGTATTATTGTTCAATTAAAGTGTATAATAGCGAGAAATTGATAGGAAATTCATAGAAATATTCTGAAAATTATATTTAATAAATGGTATGTTAATAAAGAGGAAAAACGAAGATTTGTATTTCGATAGAAATGGAATATTAAAGAATTATAAGAAATTGTACAAATGATATTCAATATTATATTTTAAAGAAATTACGATATTTTCGATATATTAATTGTGTATGGTATAACTCATTATAGGATATGGGGGTAAGGTGAAAGGACTGACAATTAGCGATTGAGTAGAAAAAAATGTTGTGAGGTTGAGGTAAGTAAATAATTAGTATTATCTATATATGTCCTCTTTATTTGTGGTATTACTGTTATATGATTTTTTTGGTTCATGCTGACTTTGATTTATCTGAAAATATATATGAGTGGTGAATGATGTAATTTGATTGACGATAATGTGTACGTGGAATGAGAAAGTACGTTAACATATTATGTTTGTTGTTTGATGTGTTGTGAGTGTCTGAGAATGAGAATGTATTGATATATGATTTTACATTACTAGTTGCTTACAAGAATGGTGATATGTGGAAATGAGGGAGTGGTGGAAATTGAATATAATTATGGTGTGAATACCCCTTGACGTGTTGAAAATGCTATGTGCGAAAAAAAAATGCTATGTGCGAAAAAAAAGTGCTATGTGCGAAAAGAAAGTGCTATGTGCGAAAGAAAAATGCTATGTGCGCAATGAAAGAGCTTTGATGCGAAATGAAAATGCTATGTGCGAAATGAGATTGATGAGCCGACTGTCAAGGAAATTCACTTAAATTTATATAACGGTGAGACTGAGTTGGTGGGAAAAACACAATATCACCTTCTGGTAAGCAAACTAGGAAAAATGGAGTTTGGTTAGTTGTCTTATTATGAGATAGTCATGTGGTGTAATAAAACTGATTATGTTGGAATTAAATTGATTGTATTGCATTCGTGTTGCTTATTTATCTTGTTTGGGCTATGGTTGACATGCATATATAGATAGGACTGGTTATTTGCTTACTGAGTGACAGGCTCATTCCCCTGCTGACATTTTCTTTCAGAAATAGACTTTGAGGTGTCTGACTATTGAAGAATAGGTCCACGCGCTATACTCAGGCAGGTCGGGCCAGTATGCAGTTTTCTCCTCTTAGTCAGTTAGAGTACAACTCACATTTTGTTTGTACAGAGAGAATATAATTGTACGGATTACTTGTGGTGTTTGATATGTATATATATATATGATATTGTAGGTTGATAATACTTGCTATGACATGTTGGGGTTATGTATGCAAATTGATTAATTGATTATGTGCAAATTTATATTTATGAACACAGGGATTACTATAAGTATGACGTTTAGGGAAGATATAGCCCTTGTAGCGAAGGGGGTGCTACATTAAAATAGGATCTGATCTCGTCTATTTATTCTTCATAAGTTTCAACAACTCTGCCACCATATTGGCAACATCCGTTTGTGCATCTGCTTTGGTTGTTACCATATCTGTTTTGTCCATCTCTTTTGTGTCTAAGTTCCCTGCAAAATTATAAGTTCTACCAGGTTGTTTCTTCCTCTCGTTTAGTGCTTTATACGATTCAGGTGTACCATGTATTTGAAAAGAAGTCTCCTTCAAATGTCCCTGTTTATGACAATGAGAGCAAATCAAGCCTCGCTTATCCTTTTCGAACATTGTTCTGTGCCTCTGTACTTGCCTTTGTGATCCTCTACTGTCTCTTAAAGCCACCTGGTATGCTGTATTGTTGTCGGCAAGATGCATATGCACGCTACGCTGCTGCTCCACGGCAAAAATCGTCGAGAAAGCCTTCTCCAAGTCAGGCAACGGATTGATCATGAGTAATTGGCTTTTTTCTTTATCGAAAGTCTCATGGAGCCCCATGAGAAACTGCATAAGTTGTGTGCCAGTATTCATCTCTGCAATTGCTATGTTTATCCCGCAAGAGCATCCTCCACAAGTACACTTAGGTGGTGGTGATAAGTAAAAAAGTTCATTCCACAACTTTTTCAGTTTCGTCAAGTAACTGTTTAGTGTCATGTTTCCTTATGAGATCGAGGAGATCTCTCGCTCTAACTGATATATTGTTGGACCAGTGCTACGTCCATATCTTGCCTCTATCTCTAGCTAAAGCTCACGAGAAGAGCTCACATACATAATACCTTCTACGATTTCCTTCGAAATCGAATTCCATAACCATGAAGTAACCATGAGATCTGCTTTCCTCCACTGTTCAAACAGAGCAGAGCCTATTGCGGTTGAGGAAACGTTCCATCGATGAAGGCTAATTTCATCTAGCAGCTAAGAGTAACATAAACCGCTCTACTCCATGTTAGATAGTTGGTGCCATTCAGAGGTGAAGAGGCGAGCACAAAGCTGGAATTATCTGAGGGATGAAGGTATAAAACATCCTTTTCATAGTGATCGGTTTCCAGTGTTTGCGAATCCGCCATAACTTGGCTTCTAATCTCAGCAATTTACAGAAATAAAATCACAAAACGGACGTATCAAGAGACCTTCAAGACGAAGGCTCTGATACCATGTAGAAATCACAATTCGAAGAAGCAGTAAATTTCCAATCTTGTTCAGAGAAATCGCCAATCAAAGGCCTGAGTTCCATTTTTGTTCAAATGTTCTATTACAGCAAAATGAAGAAGACAAACTCTGTTTAAATAAACAGAATTACCTCCAAACCGTCTAACTAATCTGCAACCAACTAATCAGCTTATGTGGACCAATAGTATAGTGAATAAAGGACGTAAGCGCTGACTGTACAATGAAGCTAAAACACAAAAGAAAAACGTGAATGACTAATGCAAAATGCGACGTTTCTTCTATCCATTGTCCAAGAGATCAACAGGAACACCAGCATCTGTAGCAGCTTGATCTTCAACTCTGTTGTATTGGAAACTCATGGCAAGTGAAGAGGATCTGGAAGTGGAAGCTTGAGTTCCAACAGGGTGGCAACAAGTCGAGCTCGACCATTTTTGTCTCGACCAGTTTGGGCTCAAGTGCGAGCTCGATACTGTAATTTCGAGCTCGAGCTGCCCAGATTTTCCACGGATTTCTTATGCCCATGGAGAATGGACACGGTTCATAATCTAGTATGTTAATTAAATGTTTTTCTTGGAAATAACAACATTTGAGAATTACAATAACAACGTATTACAATCAATTAAAATATAAATAGAGGGTTATTAAGTTACCATTTCCATGCTCAATTTCCATTCTGCCCAGCCAAAGTAAGTATTTGCCAGTAAAATCTTAAAAGTTTAATCTCATTAAGTAGAATCTCTTGGCAACAAATGAATGAAATA